>NC_057798.1:605451314-605677740 GCF_018294505.1 Triticum aestivum | reverse complement strand
CCTGATACATTCCGGAACACTTTCGATGTTCGAACACTATCATACAATACATCAATCTTTAGCTCTCGGCCATTTCGAGACTCCTCGTCATGTCTGTGATCTCATCCGGGACTCTGAAACACATCCGGTTACCAAATTACATAGTTCATATAATACAAATTGTCATCGAACGTTAAGCGTGCGGACCCTACGGGTTAGAGAACTATGTAGACATGACCGAGACACCTATCCGGTCAATAACCAATAGCGGAACATGGATGCTCATATTGGCTCCCACATATTCTACGAAGATCTTTATCGGTCGAACCGTTATGACAACATATGTTATTCCCTTTGTCATCGGTATGTTACTTGCCTGAGATTCGACTGTCGGTATCATCATACCTAGTTCAATCTCGTTACCGGCAAGTCTCTTTACTTGTTCCATAATGCATCATCCCGGAACTAACTCATTAGTCACATTGCTTGCAAGGCTTCTTATGATGTGCATTACTGAGAGGGCCCAGAGATACCTCTCCGATACTCAGAGTGACAAATCCTAATCTCGATCTATGCCAACCCAACAAACACCTTCGGAGATACCTGTAGAGAATCTTTATATTCACCGAGTTACATGTGACATTTGATAGCACACAAGGCATTCCTCCAGTATCTGGGAGTTGCCTAATCTCATAGTCGGAGGAATATGTATTTGACATGAAGAAAGCAGTAGCAATAAAACTAAACGATCATTATGCTAAGCTAATGGATGAGTGTTGTCCATCACATCATTCTATTAATGATGTGATCCCGTTCATCAAATGACAACATGTGTCTATGGTTAGGAAACTTAACCATCTTTGATTAACGAGCTAGTCTAGTAGAAGCTTACTAGGGATACATTATTTTGTCTATGTATTCACACATGTATCAAGTTTCTGGTTAATACAATTCTAGCATGAATAATAAACATTTATCATGAAATAAGGAAATATAAAATAACAACTTTATTATTGCCTCTAGGGCATATTTCCTTCAGTCTCCCACTTGCACTAGAGTCAATAATCTAGTTCACATCGCCATGTGATTTAACACCAATAGTTCACATCGTCATGTGATTAACACCCATAGTTCACATCGTCATGTGACCAACACCCAAAGGGTTTACTAGAGTCAATAATCTAGTTCACATCACCATGTGATTAACACCCAAAGAGTACTGAGGTGTGATCATGTTTTGCTTGTGAGAGAAGTTTAGTCAACGGGTCTGTCACATTCACATCCATATGTATTTTGCAAATTTGTATGTCTACAATGCTCTGCATGGTGCTACTCTAGCTAATTGCTCCCACTTTCAATATGTATCCAGACTAAGACTCAGAGTCATCTAGATTAGTGTTTAAAGCTTGCATCATTGTAACCTTTTACGATGAACCCTTTATCACCTCCATAACCGAGAAACATTTCCTTAGTCCTCTAAGGATAATTTTGACTGTTGTCTAGTGATCTACTCCTGGATCACTATTGTACCCCCTTGCCAAACTTATTGGCAAGGCACACACCAGGTCTGGTACACAGCATGGCATACTTTATAGAACCTATGATTGAGGCATAGGGAATGACTTTCATTCTCTCTATATATTATGTCGTGGTCGGGCTTTGAGTCTTACTCAACTTCACACCTTGCAATACAGACAATAACCCTTTCTTTGACTGATTCATTTTGAACATCTTCAAAACTTTGCCAAGGTATGTGCTTCGTGAAAGTCTTATTAAGCGTCTCGATCTATCCCTATGGATCTTGATGCCCAATATGTAAGTAGCTTCAGCGAGGTCTTTAATTGAATAATTCTTATTCAAATATCCTTTTATGCTATCCAGAAATTATTTATCATTTCCAATCAAAAATATGTCATCCACATATAATATCAGAAAAGCTACAGAGCTCCCACTCACTTTCTTGTAAATACAGGCTTCACCATAAGTCTGTATAAAACCATATGCTTTGATCACCTTAGCAAAGTATATATTCCAACTCTGAGATGCTTGCACCAGTCCATAGATGGATCACTGGAGCTCGCACACTTTGTTAGCACATTTAGGATTGACAAAACCTTCTGGTTGCATCATATACAACTTTGCTTTAATATCCATTAAGGAATGCAGTTTTTGACATCCATTTGCCAGATTTCATAATCATAAAATGAGGCAATTGCTAACATGATTTGGACAGACTTAAGCATCGCTACGGGTGAGAAAGTCTCATCGTAGTCAACTCCTTGAACTTTGTCGAAAACTTTTTGCGACGAGTCGAGCTTTGTAGATAGTGACATTACTATCAGCATCAATCTTCTTCTTGAAGATCCATTTATTATCAATGGCTTCCCGATCATCGGGCAGTCCACCAAAGTCCACACTTTGTTCTCATATATGGATCCTATCTCAGATTTCATGGCCTCAAGCCATCTGTTGGAATCTGGGCTCATCATAGCTTCTTCATAGTTTGTAGGTTCGTCCTGGTCAAGTAACATGACTTCGAGAACAGGATTACTGTACCACTCTGGTGCGGATCGTGCTCTGGTTGATCTACGAGGTTCAGTAGGAACTTTATATGAAGTTTCATGATCATTATCAATAGCTTCCTCTCTAGTTGGTGTAGGCATCACGGGAACAAATTTCTCGAATGCTCTACTTTCCAAATTGAGAGAAGGTACAATTACCTCATCAAGTTCTACTTTCCTCCCACTCACTTCTTTCGAGAGAAACTCCTTCTCTAGAAAGGTTCCATTCTTGGCAAGAAAGATCTTGCCTTCGGATCTGTGGTAGAAGGTGTACCCAATTGTTTCCTTAGGGTATCCTATCAAGACGCACTTCTCCAATTTAGGTTGGAGCTTATCAGGCTGAAGCTTTTTCACATAAGCATCACAACCCAAAACTTTAAGAAACGACAGCTTAGGTTTATTGCCCAACCGCAGTTCATACGGTGTCGTCTCAACGGATTTTGATGGTGCCTTATTTAACATGAATGCATCTAGCTCTAATGCATAACCCCAAAATGATAGTGGTAAACTGGTAAGAGGCATATATTGCACCATATCTAATAAAGTACGACGACGACGTTTGGACGCAACATTACGCTGTGGTGTTCCAGGTGGCGTGAGTTGTGAAACTATTCCACATCATTTTAAATGAAGGTCAAACTCGTAACTCAAATATTCACCTCTGCGATTAGATCGTAGAAACTTTATTTTCTTGTTACGACGATTCTCCACTTCATTCTGAAATTCTTTGAACTTTTCAAATGTTTTAGACTTGTGTTTCATTAAGTAGATATACCCATATCTGCTCAAATAATTTGTGAAGGTCAGAAAATAATGATACCCGCCACGAGCCTCAACACTCATCGGACTGCATACATCGGTATGTATTATTTCCAGTAAGTCATTGGCTCGTTCCATTGTTTCGGAGAACGGAGTTTTCGTCATCTTGCCCATGAGGCACGGTTCACAAGTATCAAATGATTCATAATCAAGTGATTCCAAAAGTCCATCTGCATGGAGTTTCTTCATGCGCTTTATACCTATATGACCTAAACGGCAGTGCCACAAATAAGTTGCACTATCATTATCAACTTTGCATCTTTTGGCATCAATATTATGAATATGAATATGTGTATCACCACGATCGAGATTCAACAGAAATAGACCACTCTTCAAGGGTGCATGACCATAAAAGATATTACTCGTATAGATAGAACAACCATTATTCTCTGATTTAAATTAATAACCGTCTTGCACTAAACAAGATCTAGATAAAATGTTCATGCTCAACGTTGGCACCAAATAAGAATTATTCAGGTCTAAAACTAATCCTGAAGGTAGATGTAGAGGTAGCGTGCCGATGGCGATCACATCGACCTTGGAACCATTCCCGACGTGCATCGTCACCTCGTCCTTAGCCAATCTTCGTTTAATCTATAGTCCATGTTTCGAGTTACAAATATGAGCAACGGAACCGGTATCAAATACACAGGCACTATTAAGAGAATTACTAAGGTACACATCAATAACATGTATATAAAAATATACCTTTGTTCACTTTGCCATCCTTCTTATCCGCCAAATACTTGGGGTAGTTCCACTTCTAGTGACCAATCCCTTTGCAGTAGAAGCACTCAGTTTCAAGCTTGGGCCAGATTTGGGTTTCTTCCCGGGAGTGACAACTTGCTTGCCATTCTTCTTGAAGGTACCATTCTTTCCCTTGCCCTTTTTCTTGAAACTAGTGGTCTTGTTAACCATCAACACTTGATGCTCCTTCTTGATTTCTACCTCCGCAGCTTTGAGCATTGTGAAGAGCTCGGGAATAGTCTTCTCCGTCCCTTGCATATTATAGTTCATCACGAAGACTTTATAGCTTGGTGGTAGTGATTGAAGAACTTTGTCAATGACACAATCATCTGGAAAATTAACTCCCCGCTGAGTTAAGTGATTATGATATCCAGACATTTTGAGTATGTGTTCACTGACAGAACTGTTCTCCTCCATCTTGCAGCTATAGAACTTGTTGGAGACTTCATATCTCTCAACTTGGGCTTTTGCTTGAAATATTAACTTCAACTCCAGGAACATCTCATATGGTTCATGATGTTCAAAACGTCTTTGAAGTCCCGATTCTAAGTCGTAAAGCATGGCACAATGAACTATCGAGTAGTCATCAGATCGAGCTTGCCAGACGTTCATGATGTCAGCTTCTGCTCCTGCAGCAGGCCTTTCACCTAGCGGTGCATCAAGGACATAATTCTTCTGTGCAGCAATGAGGATAATCCTCAAGTTACGGACCCAATCCGTGTAGTTGCTACCATCATCTTTCAACTTAGCTTTCTCTAGGAACGCGTTAAAATTCAAGGAAACGGTAGCGCCACTGATCTACAACATAGATATGCAAAAACTATCAGGACTAAGTTCATGATAAATTAAGTTAAATTAATCATATTACTTAAGAACTCCCGCTTAGATAGACATCCCTCAAGTCATCTAAATGATACGTGATGCAAATCAACTAAACCATGTCTGATTATCACGTGAGATGGACTAGTCATCAATGGTGAACATCTCTATGTTGATCATATCTACTATATGATTCACGTTCTACCTTTCGGTCTCCCGTGTTCCGAGGCCATGTCTATGCATGCTAGGCTCGTCAAGTTTAACCCGAGTATTCTGCATGTGCAAAACTGGCTTGGACCCGTTGTATGTGAACATAGAGCCTATCACACTTGGTCATCACATGGTGTCTCAGCACGAAGAACTTTCGCAACGGTGCATACTCGGGGAGAACACTTATACCTTGAAATTTAGTTAAGGGGTCATCTGATAATGCTATCGCCGTACTAAGCAAAATAAGATGCATGAAGATAAACATCACATGCAATCAAAATATGTGACATGATATGGCCATCATCATCTTGTGCTTTTGATCTCCGTCTTCAAAGCAATGTCATGATCTCCATCATCACCGTCTCAACACCTTGATCTCCATCGTAGCATCATGACCGTCTCGCCAACTATTGCTTCTACAACTATCGATACTGATAAAGTAAAGCAATTACATGGTGTTTGCATTTCATACAATAAAGCGGCAACCATAATGCTCCTACCAGTTGCCGATAAATTTTACAAAACATGATCATCTCATACAACAACTTATATCACATCATGTCTTGACCATATCACATCACAACATGCCCTGCAAAAACAAGTTAGACGTCCTCTACTTTGTTGTTGCAAGTTTTACGTGGCTGCTACGGGCTTCTAGCAAGAATAGTTCTTACCTACGGCACAAAACCACAACAGTGATTTATCAAGTTTGTTGTTTTAAACTTCAACAAGGACCGACCATAGTCAAATTCGATTCAACTAAAGTTGGAGAAACAGACACCCGCTAGCCACCTTTATGCAAAACTAGTTGCATGTCTGTCGGTGGAACCGGTCTCGTGAACGTGGTCATGTAAGGTTGGTCTGGGCCGCTTTATCCAACTATACCGCCGAATCAAAATAAGACATTGGTGGTAAGCAGTATAACGATCACCGCCCACAACTCTTTGTGTTCTACTCGTGCATATCATCTACGCATAAACCTGGCTCTAATACCACTGTTGGGAAATGTAGCATGCAATTTCAAAACAATTCCTACGCTCACGCAAGATCTATCTAGAAGATGCATAGCAACAAGAGAGGGAGAGTGTGTCCACGTACCCTTGTAGACCAAAAGCGTAAGCGTTTGCCAACGCAGTTGATGTAGTCGAACTTCTTCTCGTTCCGACCGATCAAGTACCGAACGTACGACACATCCGGGTTCTGCACACGTTCAACACGATGACGTCCCTCGAGCTCTTGATCCAGCAGAGTGTTGAGGAAGTAAATGAGTTCTGTCAGCACGACGGCGTGGTGATGGTGATGGGAAGTGGTTCGCGCAGGGCTTCGCCTAAGCACTGCGAGAATATGACCGAAGGCGTAAACTGTGGTGGGGGCGCCGCACATGGCTAGGAAGAGTTGATGTGCGTTCTAGGCGCCCCCTCCCCACGTATATAAAGGAGGGAGGGGGAGGGAGCCAGCCCTAGGCACGCCCAAGTAGGAGGAATCCTACTTGGGTTCCTAGTAGGATTCTCCCCCCCCCTTTCCTTTTTACCAAAGGGGGAAAGAAGGGAAGAGAGGGGGGAGAAGGAAAGAGGGGGGGCGCCGCCCCTCCTTCTAATCCTATTCGGCCTCCTTCCTTGGGGGGGGCACCCCTTTGTGGGCTGGTGTGCTCCCTCCTAACGCCCATATGGCCCATATCTCCCCCCGGGGGGTTCCGGTAACCCCCTAGTACTTCGATATGTACCCGATACCTTCCGGAACACTTCTGGTGTCCGAATACTATCATCCAATATATCAATCTGTACCTCACGACCTTTTCGAGACTCCTCGTCATGTCCGTGATCTCATCCGGGACTCCAAACAATAGTCGGTCACCAAATTACATAACTCATATAATACAAATCGTCATCGAACGTTAAGCATGCGGACCCTACGGGTTCGAGAACTATGTAGACATGATCGAGACACCTCTCCGGTCAATAACCAATTGCGGAACCTGGATGCTCATATTGGCTCCCACATATTCTATGAAGATCTTTATCGATCGAACCGTTATGACAACATATGTTATTCCCTTTGTCATCGGTATGTTACTTGCCCGAGATTCGATCGTCGGTATCTTCATACCTAGTTCAATCTCGTTACCGGCAAGTCTCTTTACTCGTTCCGCAATGCATCATACCGCAATTAACTCATTAGTCACATTGCTTGCAAGGCTTCTTATGATGTGCATTGCCGAGAGGGCCCAGAGATACCTCTCCGATACCCGGAATGACAAATCCAAATCTTGATCTACGCCAACCCAACAAACACCTTCGGAGATACCTGTAGAGCATCTTTATAATCACCCCGTTACGTTGTGACGTTTGATAGCACACAAGGCATTCCTCCTGTATCCGGGAGTTGCATAATCTCATAGTCGGAGGAATTATGCATTTGACATGAAGAAAGTAATAGCAATAAAATTGAACGATCATTATGCTAAGCTAACAGATGGGTCTTGTCCATCACATCATTCTACTAATGATGTGACCCCGTTCATTAAATGACAACACATGTCTATGGTTAGGAAACTTAATCATCTTTGATTAACGAGCTACTCTAGTAGAGGCTTACTAGGGACACAGTATTTTGTCTATGTATTCACACATGTATCAAGTTTCCGGTTAATACAATTCTAGCATGAATAATAAACATTTATCATGAAGTAAGAAAATATAAAATAACAACTTTATTATTGCCTCTAGGGCATATTTCCTTCACTGTCCACGACACCGCGATGCCGGGGCAGGAGGCGGCCCACCTTGAGCGCTGGAAGGCGCAGTGGCTCGCCCAGGAGGAGGGCCACGGCGAGTGGCAGATGCGCTACGAGCAGCTGCTGAAACTCGACGTGGAGGCGCTGCGGCAGGAGGAGGAGGAGGAGCGTGCACGGCGAGCCGCAATGTCGCCGCCCCAGCAGATGCCGGAGGAGGCTGCCCTTGCAGCTTAACGAGTGACGTTCGGGTGGGCAGGCCCAGCTTCCGTCTTCATCGACCTCCCCGGCGATGGCGACGTCGACGTTAAGGGCAAGGGCAAGGCCGATGACGTCTAGGGCAGCGTGCAGGCGCGGACTTTTTTTTATGTTTTAATTAATGTTTAATTAGGTTTAAGTGGGCATTGGTCGGCGTTTGACCGGTCATTTATGTTTAATTATGTTTATTTCCGCGTGCTGTTTTTTTTCTGTTGCTATGCCAGCAGATTTGGGTCCGCCTCCCTTTGGGCAGTCAAACCGACCAATTTGAGAATACAGACCCACACGTCCGTCTGACCGATTCATACGGACGAAAAGTGGACAAGGAGCGCTTGTGTTTGGGTTGCCCCGTTGCTCTTACTTACGCAGGCACGGTTCCCGTGGGAACAAACCCTCTGATGTCTCCTCCCCTCTTGTTGCGTCTGTGGGGAGCAAGAGGGTGGTGTCATGCACGGACCTGGCTCAGGGGAGCAGCTGCTGGCAGTTGGGCAACAGATCCCTCTCTCTCTCTCTCTCCCATGACTCCCTTGGTATGCCCATGCAGCGATGATGCGCGGGGGCGATGCAGGGATTCTCTGCAGCACCAACTCTAGAGCAGATAGATGCCTGCTCCCGAGCTGGAATAATCTCAAATATGCATCACCATAAAGGAAGGGTCCTTGAGCTTATCCAGCTGCTCGATCGACCGATCATCACCCGGGACCCTTGGCTCGAGCTGGATTCGGTCCTCCCTCCCACCCACTCGCGCACTGCCTGGACTAGACACGCAACAAGTTGTAGCAAAAACGACAGTCGGTGCAGTGCAGTGCCCGTTTCGATCGCTGTCAGCCTCTCTAGCCCGCTAGCCTCCGGCCACTTTATCTAACTGTGGCGTGCAATCTGTAACAGTCCCGTTCCCCCCAGGCCGCTGGCTAGGCTAGGGCTAGCCAACCAACCAATTATCCTCTTTACAGTCAGATCGCAATGGAAAATATAATTGCGCCCGTTGGCCAGTGGCCTGTACCCATGGATCGACGCCGATCCAGACATGTCCCTACCCCGGCCAATAACCCAGGGAAGCCTCTCGAGTCGCCTGCAGAGGCAGATCGAGCGCGCTTTGGTTTTTCCTTGACCACCGCTCGCGGCGTGACGTGCCGACGACATGGGCACGGTGCTGCGCATGTCGGCATGGTCACCGCGGGCGACCGCGGACGTCGTCCCGCCGGAATACCCTGCTACTACTACGCTACAACGGATCGATCAGACGACGGAGTCGTCGTCGCCGGGGAGATCCCTATTCCAACGTAGGAGACACGGTCGATCGGCGCCCTGCTAGCTGTGTGGCACGAGTACGTGGTGACGGTGCAACTTGTTGCGCGAATCGAGCGCCCCGAAAGCAACATGCTTTGACATAATGCATGCCGGTCGAGAGGGCGGTGCTTGTTTTTCCAGGGTCAAACGAAAATGGGTGCTCACCTCAATGGGTCTAGACTTTCAAACCTTGACTCAACAATGAACATGCCACTGCTAGCTAGCTTGCAAACTGCATGACTGCCTGTCCGAGAAAACAACGATTTCTTCTGCGCCCCATGATGATTTGAGAGAGGAAAACCCGGAAATCTGAGCGTTGGTCGTGCATGCCTGAGGGTTACGCTGGCTGGCGCTGAACGCCACAGTGCCCACACGCACATATCCAGTGGTACGCATACGCCCGACCCTGCAGTGCAGTGCAGTGCAGCACAGCAGGGCCACTATAGCCATCGAGCCAGCCAGCCCGGCCGGCCATGTTGTTGGCGACGAGATGCATGGACGACAGGCTACGTCGCATCATTCACTCTGGGCCTCCCCTTTACCTGCACTGCATAGCACTGTTGCAGAGAGTGCATGCAAATCCCTGCCCTGCATGCTCACCCGGAGCGGAAGCCGAGCCCGTCCGATCGACCATGCACGCCAGGCAGCGGTGCTTCGCGCGAACGACGGGTCGACACGTATGCCCGCCGCTGGCCCCGCGCACAGGAAGACCAAGCGTGAAGCAAGCCCTGCCGCTGCAACAACCAGCACAACGGATGAGATTGGACCACCGGGCTGGCTGGCCGGTACAGAGGCAGCGGCAGGGCAAATATCCACCGCTCGTGAGCGAAAGACAGGGAGGCGCCCGCCCGGGAGCGTCAGATTCCGGTGTCCCGTGCCAGGGCGGGGCGGGGCGGGGCAGGGCAGCGCTCGTCGTCATCATCATGGTGGTGCTGCCTCCAACGACTTCGGCAACGAGCCAGCGTCATCCATCATTGCCGCCAAAAATGCATTCAAGGCGCATTACCAGTTCGGTCAAAACACGGCGGCTGAGATCACGCCATGCTTCGCTTCAGTGGGCAACAACTAATCCAGGGTCCAGCCATGTCCGTGCATTAACTCTCACGTTTCCATAGGCTCTCTTGGTGTAAGCGCGTTGCAAGCTTGACAGAAGGCAGATTGTGACCAGGAAATCCTACGTCATGGGATGTTCTTTTTTCTTCCTATTATCACATTTTTGTGACTGGTAGGTCTGGGCGAGCGTCCGTTTCACGGAGGCACGAGTTTGCGGCGACCATGTAAAAGCCGAGTGCTTTCAGGGGTAACTCGCATAGTAAGTACTGCTATGAGCTACGAGTCCATGACTGTACCAAGAGTTGAAAACTTTGTCATCTTAGGCTTGACACTGAAGCTTCAAAGATCGAACGTCTTGTTGCCGGAGATTCTCGTTCTCTTCCTTTGTGCTGAGCTGCTTGCAGAGCTGAGCCCTCAAGAAAACAGAGACACAAGATCGGCGTGGAAAGAAAGTCAAGACCCGTTCCGTTTGCCTTTACCACAGTCCTTTTTAACCTGATATAGTCATATTTACACATTTACGACAATGTAGGATAACTTCCAAGTGAAAAAGGAGGGTCACAAAAAAGGCACGGTGACAGGGTTTTTTTTTCTCGGAAAAACTTACAATCTATTCATCTTCAATCATAGCAGTACAACGAATACCAGAAATAAAAATTACATCCAGATTCGTAGACCATCTAGTGACGACTACAAGCACCGAAGCGAGCCGAAGGCGCGCCGCCGTCATCGCCCCTCCATCGTCGGAGCCGGGCACAACTTGTTGTAGTAGACAGTCGGGAAGTCGTCGTGCTAAGGCCCCATAGGACCAGCACCCCAGAACAGCAACCGCCGCCGATGAAAAATAACGTAGATCGGAAGGATCCAAACCGAAGACACACGAACGTAGACGAACAACGACGAGATTCGAGCAAACCGGTGACAGGTTTTTCTTAACATGGTACAGATACAGACACTCATACATACACACATATACTCATTATGAACATACCCACGCACACCCTACCCTTATGAGCGCCTCCAAGAGACTGAGCCACATCATCTTGAGATTGACGAAGTAGCCACAACGTCTTCGTAGTCGACGGGAACGTCTTCTCCCACTAAACACATATCGCTTCGCACCAATGTCAACTCTGAGACTTGAACTCCAGTAGGCAGGGGATACCACTGTCCTCCAAACCATTCAACGACATGTTTTCCTTGACGTGTAATACTCATGGGGCAAAATAATTCTGTTTTGCTAGAACTTATTATAATTTGGTCTCATTCACATTCAAAGGCTATAAAAGGTGAATGAGACCAAATTATATCTCATCTAGATGAGTTCTATATACTCCCAAATAATTACCAAATGCAACCCATATTATATTCACAAGAAATCGAAATTGTGCAGACCGTTCATAACAGTACATCTTCAGACATTGGAAAACTGCACTCCGCACTTGGTTGGCGTGAACCCATCTCAGCTCGCACTCAAAACCTCGAGAAATCTCACTAACGTGCTTTTGCATACCAGAAAAAATAGAGGCCTACTATGTCTATTAATAAAGCAAGGTGTGTTTCATCAATTTTTCCATCCGTTTTCCGTTGAAAAGATATTTTTTTTCTATCCTAGGTGGTATTAAATTCTTATGCATTCATATGCTAGAAAGAATGGTTTCTTCTAGAATTTCATTCGTGGGCCGCACGCTCTGGCCCAGCAAAACCAGCCCACTTTTTTTTTCTGCCCACGCAGCTGGGGATATTCTATTTTCTGCACAGGGTGAGAAATACTAGGAGCTTAGCACAGGACAACCAATAATGCTGGCCCATTTTTCTTTGTTTCTGTGTTTTACTTCTATTTTTATTCTCCTTCCTCTATCTCTTTATTCCCTTCCAAGTATGTTTTCATATAGAACTTATTTAATAATTTCAAAAATCTCAATAAACGTTCAGAATTTTAAAAACAAATCAAATTTCAGAAAATGTTCAGAATATCAAAATTTTGTTGCAATTTCGTAAAATATTCAAAAATTGGAAAAAGTTTCCATTTTTTTCAAAAGAAATATTGTTTCTCAAAATTGTTTGAGATTTCTAAAATAAAATGGCAATTTAGAAAATGCTCCAAATTATAAAAATATTTTTATTTTAGTGAAATTTTCACAATTCAAAATAATGTTCGTGCATAAAAGACACATTTACAAAAAATGTTATGAATTTTCAACACATATTCCCATTCTAAGAAAATGTTGACAATTAAAATAATATTCATGTTTTTAAAAAATGGTGTTTTTGAAAAATGTTTGTGTATTTTGAAAGATTTTCCTGTTTCAAATTTTGTTCGCGTTTTTTGGAAAGTGTACATAATTTTAAAAAACCTATTCAAGATTTAAAAAATGGTTCATGTTTTATACAATATTTAGAAACTTCATATATTAAAATCTCCTCGATTGAAAGGAAGAGTAGATTGAATAATTCATGGGCCTTCTCTGGCGTACAGTGACGTACCAAAACTCTTAAATACCCTCGATCAATGAGTGGAACAATAACGATTGATTACTTCACACTCGGCGAAACCGAGAAGCTAAATGTTCCTTTTTCACGTGCACTCGGTTTTGCTTCCACATATAATTCTCACTCATTTTAAATGCATACTATTTTTCCTCCCATTGCAACGCACGGGCATATGTGCTAGTATATCTCATATAGCAAGATACACGCTCCCTCATGTAGGTATTCGGCCTATCTGATATTTTTTTGTTGGCTGGCTCCTACATGAGGGAGTTTCTCAGGTCGAAACCCTGTTTCTTTCCTGGTTTTTATTTGTTTCCTTCATTTTCCTCGGGTTTTTGTATGATTCTTGGTTTTCTTCTTTTCTTTTTTCCTTTTCCTTTTTTGCATTGCTTTTTCTCCAGTTTACTTGTTTTCTTTTTCTTTTTCTCTTTGGTCTTGTTTGTTTCTTTATTTGGTTTTCTTAGTTGTTTTTTAACACATGTCTATATATTTATTTTCCACATTGTACATTTTTCGTATATGGCAAGAATATTTTTCAATACACATTTAATATTTTTCCAAAACATGAATAATATTCTTCAAATATATGCTTTAATGTCTATTATTTTCATACACATTGTACATTTTAGTTATACATGTAAAACAATTTTTATACAGGTTTAACATTTTCATACACATGATTAATATATTTTTTCAAATATATGATGTCTATTTTTTGTACACAAAGTACATTTTTCTTATACATCTAAAGTGTTTTTTTATACATATTTAATATTTTTTAACACACATCTAGCATTTTTCAAATACATGATTAATGTTTTTCAAATATATGTTTTGATATCTACTGTTTTCATACGCATTGTACATTTTTGGTATGCATCTACAATATTTTTATACAGGTTTAACTTTTTCATGTACATCATTAATATTTGTTCAAATAAATGTTTTGATGTTTAACTTTGTGTACACATTGTACGCTTTTTGTATAAATGTTTAACATTTTTAAACAATTACTGGGGCATTTTTGTACATTGTACAATTTTTTTTTGAAATTACATGTACACGTTTTTTAAACAAATGAACATTTTTTAACTGTCCCAATTTTTTTTTGAACTATCAACTTTTTAAAGTTATGCTAACAAAAATATATACTACGTTGACATTTCAAGTTCTTGATTTTAATTTTTCATGAACTAAATTAAATTCTGGATTATATGTATTTGCAATATATTCTAAAAAAGTGTAGAAAACGAAAGAATGAAGAAACATTAAAAAGGAACTAACCTAAAAGTTGGGCCGGCCCACTGGTGCATCCGTGATGCGAGCTTATGCTAGGTCTCGCTATAAGAGAGACATACTCACGCTCTCATGTATGGGTCAGGCATGTTAAGTTTTTCCTATGGCTCTTTCTTTTTATATTCATTTTTGTTTTTTTCTTGTTCTTTTCTCTTCATTTTAAAATATTATTTTCACTTTTTATTCTTTCTTTCTTTCCTTTGTTGTCATTTTTCTTTTCAGTTTTTTTACTTTATATTTAGTTGTTTCTTCTGTGCAAATACATGAGCACTTTTTCAGCATGCATATACCTTTTTTCAACATCCAGAACGTACATTCTAACATGCATGAATAACACTTTTCGAACACATGAATATTTCAATTGTTATTACTTTAAAACTAAATCTACAATTTTGCATTTTGTATATGGTTCAAGAGAAATATTTCTCATGGCAAGCATGCACACTTTACTCACAAAAATGACAAAATAACACAAACTACATGAAGATTTTTATTTTCTCAAAAGAAAACATGAGATTTTTTTTACAATATTTATGTTCATTTATATTTTGTGTTTCTTTCTTTCGTTTCCTATTTTGTATTTCCGTTTAACTCTTTTCATCATCAGCCCCCCCCCCCCCTTGTTTTTCACTTTTGTTCGTGTTCTCTCTCTCTCTCTCTCTCTCTCTCTCTCTCTTTTGAGCAAATGCATGAACATGTTTCTGAATTAAATGAACATATGTTTTAACATTCATGAACCACTCTTTCAAATACACCTCGCAAAAAAGCCTATTTTGAAATACGTGTACACTATTAGTAAAAGTAAACATGTACATTTCCATTTGATAAATAGTTTTACCTATTGCGTTGCGACGTACTTGTGAGGGCGGCCACGACCCCTCTTGGGATGCGAGCCCGGTCCCTCCACGGGGCTTTTCCCTTTCTCGACGGCAGAGAACCGCCTCACTGGCGCCATGGGAGTCGCGGCAGTGGCTAGGAATAGAAGTGCAAGAAGACGAAGATGGGCGAGGGGGCTAACCGGCGTCCCTGCGAGTTCCGGGTAATGATGGCCCTGTGCATGCGACGGGCGGTTGCCGAGGCGACGTGGGGAATTGGAGGCGTGGGCACCCCACCGCGCGCCATGCATCAAGCCTGGTCCGCATGTGGTTGGGGCTCGTGGTGCTTCCCCCTTGCCCCCTTGGCTTCGCCTCGAAGCCAGCCCGAGTGCACCTTGGACCCGGGGGCTACTGTCGGCATCCTGGGATCGGGGGTACCCAGGACTGCCTGCCTGCGGCCCAGCACGCGGGCCCGTCAATGGCCTGGTATGGATCGGCTACAACACCCCAAGGACAAGACCCTCGCGAGGGCCCCCAGGCCTCACGAGGTGGGCAACACCAAGACCTCCAAAGGGGCGGCCTCCTCAGGCTGCCTCCCGAGGAGCAGAGATTCCTATGCAGGAACCCAGCCTCACGAGGCTGCGATGACGTGAGCCATGACGATCGTGGCTCAGGCAGGCGTAGAGGAGGTCGTTTTCTCTTTGGTGCAAAGGGAGCAAGGACATGCGCAGGTTCCCGAGGAATCTCCTAAACCTTTTCATTCTGGTGCAACAAGACCAAGACCATGGCGCGGCAGGACGGATGTCATCGTCGACCCCGCCACGGTGTCATGACCAGAAGCTTTGCAGGCAAAGACCACCTTTCGCCAGGATTGGATATACTTCTTGTCCCCTTTTAAATTGGCCACTTTGGGATCCCTTCCCGCCTATGTTTTGAGGGAAGAGGACCAAGGCCACTATAAATATAGGTTAGCCACCACCGTAGGGTGGGATCGGATCCATTCCACCCTCACATATCGAGCCCTCGCGAGGTCACTCAACTAGTGTACTAGTTCATCCTCAGTCTCCTCGTGAGGCCAATCCACCACAAAGCGGGAGTAGGGTTTTACACCGCAAGGTGGCCCGAACCTGGGTTAACTGCCGTGTTCATCTTCTCCTTCCCCGCTCGCGTGTGTTTGGAGAAGCTAGGATGCAGGGTGGTGAGCAGAGACCTGAGAGGGTGAGATCTTCGCACACGCCCCAGAGTTCGAACCTTCTTGGGTCCTGTGGAGCCCTGAATCCGATAGCAAAGGACGAATCATAATCCCTAGCTTAGCTTATAATATATTCGATGGAAGATATGTCATCTAGACCAACCACCGCAAAACCCAACGACTTGGTAGTTGGACATACATACCGTGCTTGTTGATATATTATCCACTGAAATAAATCAAGACAAGTAGAATTAGGGTTATTAATTGTATCACAAGGCCCCAAACCTTGGTAAAATTGCTTCCCCATGTTTACCCAACAACCTAAGATTATATTCTGATGTCATACATATCCGTGTATCTATTCGGGTACTTTGTGGAACACCATCATAGTTGGCACCGACTGTTGGTACCATTTATACATCCTAAACGTATCTACAATATTTGTACTGTTCATGCCACATTATCATCATTGATGCAAATATTTTAATTTTCTATTTGGACTAACCTATTAATAGATTCCCAAGAGCCAGGTGTGTGTGTTTTGTAGTGTTATCGATTTCATGAAAATAAAATACTTGTGCTTACAGGAAAAAAACATAAGTCATTTCATTTCGAGAATGACCAAACCAGAGCATCAGAGGAGGCCTAGGGGTTGGAGCACCCCAACAGGGAAACTAGACCCACCAGTGACCCCATGACTTCCACTATGTTGCTAGTGGCTTATAGCTAGCACAAAACCCTCGGAAATAGCTTTCATGAATTATTTTAGGGCAGCCACTTCGTGTCCTAAAATGATCTTCTTTTGGCCCTATTCCAACACTCTGTCGGAGGGGGAAATTTCTGTCTAACCTCTTCATCGAACTCTTGCAGCTCCCATGACGATGTAGTAGTCCACCCTTGAGGCCAGGGATTTGCAAGTAGTAGTTATATGTCTTTTGTTAGTTTCACGATCAGATGAGTTGCATCCATGGTTGTGATATTGGGCATTGATGATGAGTCGAATCATATGATGTATCTATGATAATGAGTTACTTTATGGAGTGAATCTTGTTCATGTTATACCAACTTTGAGAATTAATGAGGTCATATGATGAATAATGTATAGTATAAGTACTGAAACACTTGAGTTGACATTGGGGTGTGATACATCTTAGGCGTATCTATAATTTTTTTTCTATGTTTATGTTACTTTTCAATACAATTATCCCATGTTCTTAGCTATCCTAGATGGCATCCTCTATTCCTTGTTCTTCAAAACAATTATCGCATGAGTTTCCTAACATGATTGTGATCCATCTGATGTAATTAGTGGTGTGTTTGTTGTGGTGTAATGAATTGTCACTTTATGATTAGATCCATATGTTATTTATCTTGGATTATTTTGATGTGTGATTTATAGACATATATGCTCTCCTATCTATTACTCTCACTAGCCATGTCTAGATGAATGATTTTCAGGAGGGAGTTGTGTATGTTAGTTGGGTTTAACCTTGTAAGGAATTTATCTCGGTGACAAAATGAGAACAAGGCTTGTATGGTGTTAATGCAAGTTTAAAAACTTTATGCACTACCATTTCATCTCATGATTGCTATATTTTTGGTATCGAGTGCCCACTCTTAAGACTTGGTGCATAATTCGTTGATACATCCAAATTCCATGGGGTGGGGGACTTTCTCATGTTCTCCTACATATAGGACAACTATCTTCCTCAAAATATCCATCATACCTACCTATCATGGCATTTCTATAGACATCCCGAGATATACTGTCGTGCAAGTTCCATCTTCATTTAAGTTACATTACGTGACTAGAGATGTGATCTTTATTGGCATATGCTTTGATTATTCATGTAAGGATTTTCTCCTACCACCTCCCCTCCCTAGAAATAATAATAATAATAATAATAATAATAATAATAATAATAATAATAATAATAATAATAATAAAGACTAAATATAAGATGCACCATGGATGTGTCACAAAAAAGAGAGGATAAGAGAGGGAGCAACACCATGATCCTTTTTAGTATACACCAAGAGCTTCAAAGTAGCATATATTCTTAGCAGAAAAAATTATAAAGTGCTCTAAAGTAACATTGTTGCATTGTAATAGAATTTTTTCTTAATCTTCATGTTTCATATGCTAGTGGGAATTTTACATTGTAGAACTTGGCTTGTGTACTCCAAGTATGAGCTTCCTAATTAAAATGCTCTTGGTCTTCATGATCAAGTGCTACTTGTGATAGTGTTGGGATTTCCCCGAAGAGGAAGGGTGGTGCAGTATAGTAGCAGATAGTATTTCCCTCAGTTAAGAACCAATGTTTGTCGAACCAATAGGATATGGCACACAAACAACTTTAGCAATACACACACACACACACACACACAACTAAATGCTTGCACCCAACAAAGGCAAGGGGCGTCACTCCCCTTGTTCTTGCCAGTTGCAAGTATCAAATGTGGTAGTGGTAGATATAATAAATAAAAGAAAAACAAAACAACGAGGACTTATAAGATTTGTTTTAATATGAAGTAAATGGACACGGGGGCCATAGCATTCACTAGAGGCATCTGTCTCATAAATAGCATTGGTGGGTAAACAAATTACTATTGGGCAATTGATAGAAAAGCACATAGTTATGATGATCGTCCATGGCATAATTAATATATATGCATTATGTCGGTGACAAGTAGACCATTAAACTTATTGATGGCAGAACAGACCCCGCGGTATGGATTGAAGACTTTCTTCTCCATATTCATATGGCCCGCGGTGACGATCTTCACACTATCAAATACCTCCCGCTCAAACTCAAGGGACCAGCTAGATACTGGTTAAACAGTCTGCCCGAAAACTCCATTGGCAGCTGGGAGGAATTGGAGGGCGCCTTCCTCGACAAGTTCCAAGGCACATATATCCGACCTCCGGATGCTGATGACCTAAGTCATATAATCCAACAACCCGGAGAGTCAGCCAGGAAATTCTGGACTCGGTCCTAACTAAAAAGAACCAAATCATCGACTGTCCGGACGCCGAAGCCCTAGCGGCCTTTAAACACAGCATCTGTGACGAATGGCTAGCCAGACACCTCGGCCAGAAAAAACCGAAGTCCATGTCCGCCCTTACGGCAATCATGACCCACTTCTGTGCGGGCGAAGACAACTGGCTAGCCCATAGCAACAACAATACAAGCAAACCTGGCACTTCTGAAGCTAGAAACAGCAACGGCAAGCCCCGACGCAATAGACATAAGCGTCGAAACAACAGTGATAGTACTGAAGACACGAGGTCAACGCCGGATTCAACGGCTCTATGTCCGGTCAACGGAAGAAGCCATTTAAAAGGAATAATCTGGGCCCGTCCAGTCTGGACTGCATACTAGATCGACCATGCCAAATCCAAGGCACTCTGGATAAACCAACCAATCATACTAACAGGGAATGTTGGGTTTTCAAACAGGCCGACAAGTTAAATGCCCAGAATAAGGAGAAAGGATCACAAAGCGAGGACGATGACGAGGAACCCCGACCACCGAACACAGGGGGATAGAAGAAATTTCCCCCCAAAGTCAAAACGGTGAGCATGATATATGCCACCCATATCCCCAAAAGAGTGCAAGCGTGCGCTTAGGGACGTCTACGCGATGGAGCCAGTCACCCCAAAGTACAACCCATGGTCGTCCTGCTCGATCACCTTCGATCGCAGGGACCATCCAACCAGTATCCGTCATGGCGGTTCAGCCGCACTGGTCCTTGACCCAATTATCAATGGATTCCACCTTACGCGAGTTCTCATGGATGGTGGCAGCAGCCTGAACCTGCTCTATCAGGATACAATGCGCAAAATGGGTATCGATCCCTCAAGGATCAAACCCACAAAAACCACCTTTAAAGGTGTCATACCAGGTGTAGAGGCTTGTTGTACAGGCTCAATCACACTGGAAGTGGTCTTCGGATCCTCGGATAATTTCTGAAGCGAAGAGTTAATCTTCGATATCATCCCCTCCCACAATGGTTATCATGCACTGCTCGGACGAACCGCATTTGCTCGATTCAATGCGGTGCCACATTATGCCTACCTCAAGCTCAAGATGCCCAGACCTCGTGGTGTTATAACAGTCAATGGAAATACGGAGCGCTCCCTCCGTACTGAGGAGCACATCGCGGCCCTTGCAGCAGAAATACGGAGTAGCCTTCTTAGGCAGAACCTCAATTCGGCAATAAAGCCCCCGGACACCGTCAAGCGAGTCTGAACTACTCTGCAACAGGACCATCCGGCTCGTCCAGAGCTCAACTGGCAATTCGGCCTCCGTCCTAGTGCCAATCAAGCGGTGAAATTTGTGCCGCATGTACACAATTACGCACTTAATATACCATGTTCACGGACGGAGGCACAGCTAGACCGCGGTCCACAACGCGGCTCAACCATCCCTGGATCCACATACCTTCACTTTTTCTCTTCCTTTCAGGTTTTTCTCTTCTTGATGCTTTTCTGATAACCTGATCATAGGACCCATCACGGGACGGATACACCAAGAAAGGCAAGGGGCTTTGACGTACAAGGGAATTCCCAAGTGGTCTATGCTAATGACCGTGGGGTACAACAATCATAATCTCATAGGCTAGACTTTTAGGGTTTAGCCATTACGATCTCGTGGTAGATAAACTCTTGTAATACTCATATTCATCAAGATCAATCAAGCAGGAAGTAGGGTATTACCTCCATAGAGAGGGCCCGAACCTGGGTAAACATTGTGTCCCCCGCCTCCTATTACCATTAGCCTTAGACGCACAGTTCGGGACCCCCTACCCGAGATCCGCCGGTTTTGACACCGACACCCGTGGAGTCCCATTTTGTGGTACGCCACACCCCTCCCAATGAACAGGACCCCTGTTTCGACCGTAGGAGGTCGAAGAGAAGTCTGTTTCCTCCATTTTGCGGTACGCCACACCCCTCTCGATCAACAACACCCCATTTTGACCATAGGAGCTCGAACACAAGTCCGTTTCCTCCGTTTTGTGGTACGCCAGACCCTTCCCTATGAACAGGACCCCGTTTCGACCATACGCGGTCGAACACAAGGCCGTTTCCCCCGTTTTGCGGTACACCAGACCCCGTTCCGGCTGTTCCGTCCAAGTCAGTTGGCTCACATTGAACACGACCCATTCCAACCCAATTTGTTGCCTCCCGATGAACAGGACGCGTTCCGTCCCAGTCACTTGGCTCCCGGCGAACACGAAGTTGCTTCCTCTGTTCTGACCCACCCGGTTAGCTGAAGATGAACATGACAATGTCACTGTCGTCCGTTGCCTCTCCATGTACACGAGCCTTGGCTGTCCGTATGCGCGCGTACGCGTTTCGAGAACCCGCTCATATGTACGTACGTGGCCGTATTTTTGGCGTGTGGTTGTATGTACATGTACACGGTTTAGACGGGATAGCCTGAACTGCTACGTGGGGGGCTCTACTATGACATGTGCAGCTACTTACTCGGCCACGGTTCATAGTTGCAGAGCGACCGATCGACCGATCGACCAGCATGTGCGTACACGTTCGCGACAAGACAGACAACGCTACGTACACTTCAACCGGGTGGGTCCCAGTTGTTAGGGAGGATAAGGATGCACTTTATTGCGTGCGAAGATATAGCTGCTGGGTCCCAGCTATCAGGGGGGAATCAATTTTTTGCCCGTAATAAGGATGCACTTCCTTGCGTGCGAAGATGTAGCTGGTGGGTCCCAACTGTCAGGGGGAGAAAACATTATTTTTCAGGGTAAAAAGGATGCAGTTGCATGCATGCGTCAATGGGCGTGGTGCGTCCCCACTGTCAACCTCTCACGTACAGTCATCTTTTGATGACTCTCGTTTATTGATCACATTGACCACACCATGCCGAGCGCACCACGGCCGGTGGACGACGGCGAGGCCCCAGACTGGAATGGCCTGGAGATGGGGAAGACGCGGCAATGGAGTCACAGATGAAGAGGAGTGGGAAACTTGACTGGTTCGGGTGCGTGGCAACACTGCCGCCCACGGGAGATAGGAGCAAGCACAGAGGTTGAAGAAGCAGCACGACTGGCCACGAGAGGCGGTAGCAGACGGTACTGCCGGCGGTGGTTCGGGCGGCTGAAGCATGAATATCCGAGATTGAAGAAGCACCACAGCTGTTAGATGGACATCCAACGGCCACAGCTAATAGAATCGGGTGTTGACTATAAGTTTTTTAGGGATGTGTGTTGACTATAAGTTGACAAAGCCTTGCGTATGCGTCGACTTAGTAGGCCCACAAGTGACCATCACATCTGTGGCAGAGAACATATAGCCCATTTGTGATTTGTATTTTTAATTATAATGGAATTTACTCAGCCCATTTACTATTTGTTAAAATTACAACTCATTTTCTAGCCAGGACTTTGTTAATAATTTCAGACAACCGCTCAAAAAAATCAACAAAATTTCCAACATTTTGATGGAATCCGAAATATTTTTTAACCTGAAATTTAGAGTCAGATTAAATAAAATTTCAAAATAAATTTGTGTTAGGTAAAAATCCAATGAAATTTTGCGCGCGCAACATGTAATAAAATTTAAAAAAAAACCTTTTTGAGAAGAATAAAAAAATGTACATGTTCGGTGCGTTGTTTATACTAGCACATATGCCCGTGCGTTACAACGGGAGAGATAATTAACATGTCCACCACAACAACACGGCATAACAATATCCGAATGGTGCCACCCAATGGCGGCAGTAAAACAAACGCTACCAGAAATGCCTATAAGACGTACATTAAAAACCATCACGTATGATATTTTTGATACAATTTTTGTACAACTACTCTGTTATTTAAAAGGCCTCATTTCAAATCCTACATACCAAGGTATTATTCAGAAGTTGGAGCAATTTTTTGGAATGTGCACGGAGTCATGAAGAAATCTTGCTAAATGTGTTTTAGCCCATCTCACCTCCCAAATCGACTCTCATGTCATGCCCTCCTACCTTGTATTTTTTCATTGTGTTATTAGTCCACATGGTTGTGTCATTGCTATCTGCCCTGCAAGAATCTATGCCGTGACCCCTCACCTCATTGGATATTTAATTCCTGGTATTAATTTCGTTTTCCTTTTATGCTCACCGGATGAATGAGACACACACTTCATCCTTTTTGTTCTTATTCTTGAGGCGCCTTGTTTGTCTTCAAGTTCAAGACAACTCGTGCATGCATATAAATCTGTAAAATTTGGTATAAAAGCCAAAGTGGTCCTATTTAATCAGGTAGCGAACCGATTGATCATTTTTTCTCTCTCTTGCGAAGCAGGCCCAGTTTGAGTCGGCACACGGTTTTTAAGGCAGACCTGCCATCAATTAGTACGGTGTATCAGGTAAAAATATCATCAACCCCAAATAAAAGACAAAAAGGTCATCATATCAAGTTTCCTCACTTTCTAAAAAAAAGAAAATCAGGTTTCTTCACATGGCAATTCAAAATAGCAAGTTTGTGCATATGCATCGCGTAAAAAAAAGTTTCTACACATGCATGACTTTTTGTAAGAATCTATCTGTACACGTAATTTTAAGGATCCTACACGTAGACATTGTTTTGCCTGACACGCGCACTGAGGACCTAGCCTACATAACTTTGTCAAAAGTAATGTATAAATAGAAAATGACAATTTAGAGGAGGCAACTGGATAAGTTGATGGAGAGGATTTGTCTGTTTGTCGGGGTTGCAAGTTCGACACCTGCGCGAGCAGCAATTCTTTTTGGCTTGCTAGAGGTTGAGCTAGCAGCAACTCAGACATGAGCCGACCGGCTGGCCGTTTCGCTTAGTTTTTTCGTTCTTTTTCACGTACGTATTTGTTTCCAACTAAAACATAGCATACGTAGGTTGAGCCAACAGCAGTTCAAACATGGGCCGGCCGGCGGGCCGTTTCGCTTAGTTTTTTTTTCCTTTTTTTCACGTACGTCTCAGTTTCTAATTAAAACATAGCATATGTAAAGATATCTAAAACGGGACGAAACAAAGCAGGACCAAACCAAGAATACCTATCTCCTTTAATAGTAGGTATAGATTTACAGCCAATTTCTTTAATTATAGTCCATTTATTATTTCTTAAAGTCCATTTTCTTGGTAAGTCTAATACGGCCTGGAGAATAACAAATTGATCTGGGTTGGGTATTCTGCAAAAAAAAATAGTTGGGCTAGCCATTTTCATATTTAAATATTAATATCTGGGCTGGATATTTGGTCGACATAAAATAATAGCCTGGGCCAGATAGGCCACAGCCCGCCCAGTTGATACCCTACTCCTCTGGACAACAACAAAAACATCGCTCAAGAAAAACTCTGCTCACACCTCAAAAACATAAATACTGCTCGAGCAGCTGGGTCCCAGCTGTCGGCCGCTCCTTGTGCAATTCTCTCGTTTATTGACTATATAGGTTGACAATGGTGTGGGACCGTGATGTCAGGAAACCAGGAGGAATCAAAAAAATTATAGTTGTAAATACTAATAAGGAGGCACTTGCGTACGTGCGACTATGGCCCTGGTGGGATCCACTATCATCCTCTCCAATTAAAATCATCTCCTGATTCCTCTTGTTCGTTGACCATGTTGACAATGCGAGACAGTGGCGTCACAGCGAGTGCAACAACTCGGAGGACGATGGAGAGGGCCTAGCGGGCCCTACGGATGGTCTGATACAACGCCCGCTGCTCATTCAGAAAGCCAGGATCATAGGGCCACATGTCTGCGGTGACATTGTCGTTTGCTTGTTTGCCGGCAATTCATCCTTCCGCGAGCCGGTGCTTGTTGAGGAGACGGAGGTTGCAGCACAGGTCCTCCTGTGCTAGTAGCTCTTCCGCCATTAGGGCGTAGAAGTGCGGCCCCACCTGCTCTATGGTGAACACGGCATGAACCGGCTTGGGCGGTGCCACCGGCTCCTGGTCGGAAGGCACGTCCATTGTCTGATTGTCGTTGTTCAGCTCGGCGAGCTCGCTCGCACGCCAGCATGTCCGGCTACTGGATGCCTGGACCGCTGCCAAGCACGAGTCTGATTGCCCTGGCCCACCCAGACCGCCTCTCTCGCCCGCGCGCGCTTTCCGCCTGAAACAGTCAGTGCCACCAGCCTCGCTTCCCGGTGCAGGCGATTGCTCCATGTTCAAACGACACAAGTGTCGTCCGTCCGTCCATCTGCCGCCCACACTAATGATATGCGGTTGCCAAGGCGGCTACTCCGGCACCACCCGTGCATCCCTCTGCCGCCCACCATTGCTATATAAACTGCTGCGCTAGCCATAGCCGCAGTCATCCGCCTCTGTTCCCTTTGTCCTTTCCACACCACTACTGCCCACCATAGCTTCCTCGCGCTCCAGCACTCTTCGGGACGGGCGGACGACAGACCAGAAGGAGATGGCAGCCATTGCTGTCGACTGATTGGCCGGCAGGCAGCCGGAGGACGATGATGTCGCAATGGAGAACATGGTAGTCGACAATCCGGCGCCAACCCCGTCCTCCATGCCATCCTCACCGGTGAATTGCACCATGACCATCAGCAAGGCCCGTGTCCAATACATGGAAACGGTGAGGCAGAAGCGTGAGGAGTAGTTCCGGGAGGCACAGGCCGACGCCGCCTACAATCACCATCTCCTCCTGGAGCACCTGCAGGTGGATGAGTAGATCACCGTGGAGCACGTGGAGCAGGAGGCGTTTCTCGAGTCATACCGCTACCCCCGCGAGAGCCGCCTCACGCGCTGGCGGTACCGCATGCGGGTGGCGGAGGCTGCGGCCACCTACAAAGAGGACGATGAAGCGGGCGAGGCGCTGTTTGGCGATACTGATGACGAGGTGGAGGACAATGCCGGCTCCACCGAGCCCCCCCTCCCCCGCCGGCACTGAGACGGAGGACTTCACCGGCTTCGGCAAGGCCCTGCTCTGCCGAGGCCCCGCCCTGCCAACAACGAGGTAGAGGACATCGCCGGCTCCGAGGCAGAGGACTTCGCCAGCTTCGGCAAGGCCCTGCTCCGCCGAGGCCCCGCCCCGCCAACAACGAGGCAGAGGACATCGCCGGCTCTGCCGAGCCCCCTCCCTGCCGACAATGAGGGGGAGGATTTCCCCCGTTCCGTCGAGGCGCCACCCCGCCGACAACAAGACAGAGAGCATCGGCGGCTTCGTCGAGGCCCCGCCTCGCTGCCAACGAGGCAACGCCACACAAAAAACGAGGAAGAGTGGAACACGGTAGGTCGCCACTGCTCGGGTCCAAGTAAGGCCACCGCTGCTACCCTCCGGTTGAAGCAAACCTAGGAGGGTTGAGCATTGACGACCGATTAGCTTCTTGGTGGCAACGCGGAGTCGGAGAGGTGTGCTAGAAAATAAGCTTGTGTTCAACTCAGCCGACCGGACACGGGAAATGGGCACCGGAGATCATACATTAGGTTAATTAGTTATACTCTCCAGCGCGCCTCTTTTTAGTTGAAGAATGTATGCAATGTAATGAAATCCGACATGTTTATATGAAATCCGGCCGTGTATGAATGAATTTAGTTCGATTAGTTCGAATTCTTGTATCACTGGCATTGTGATGAACATGCAAAACAATACGTACTAGCATTATTCCCTGGGTGATCACCTCGTTTGCAGCAGTTTCACACGTACTCCCTCCGGCCCTTTTTAGTCTGCATATAAGTTTTATCTGAAGTCAAAGTATCTCTACTTTGACGAATATTATAGAAAAAAGTATCAACATTCACAATGTAAAATCGACTTGAAACAAATTTAATATGAAAAGTAAAAAGGAACAAAGGGAGTACAAAAAGTTTGAGCAGCTTTTTAGCGTTCATGTACATTGCAATCAAACACACAGGCCTGGAAATTCATATAGCATTCAAAACAATCGATGATTATGCATCTCAACGATTCACATGTCAGAGCCAATATTTACTTCACCACTAAAGAATAAAGAAAAATCGATCAATGTTGCTGATAGCAAAGGGTGTCCATTCGAAAATATCAAACACATGTCTTCTTGCTAACATCAATGAGCAAAATTTGACAAGGTTTTCGCATTCCAAAATGTCAAATGCGTGTTGTTTTGCGTACATCAATGAGAAAACTTTGACATTGATTTCCCATTCCAAAATATCATATGCCTATGATTGTGGAATGGGCAGGGTTTGCCATCAGTTCGGACATTGACATGGCACCTCGTGCTAAATAAACCAGCTGTTCCTTTTGTGCAGTTCCACCAAAATCAACCAAATTCGCGCATAGCTTGTATGATTCCGACTTTATATGTTGCAATGCTTTGAACATATCGGCACCTCCTTTCTTGTGGTGGAAATGAATGATTCGAGAATACTTTATGTATTCGTGAACATTTTGTGAAGTTCCCATTGAAATCAAGCTGAGGACCCCTGTTTGCATAAATACAAAAAAGTGATTTGTATAAAGCAAACTATACTATGAATTGACAGTCTAAACTGGCATCCTACATGATCCATGCAGAGCATACATTTTAAAAAATGGAACTCATCAAAGGAATCCTAAAACAACATTGTATTGGCCATCACAGCAACAAAGATGGAGATCTATGAATGCTTCTGAGCTGAAGTTAGTTTGTTCTTGTGGGCAATAAAACCATCCTTCAACTGATCACTTATGATAAGAAGAGAGGCTTGGCTTCTTTATCCTGGCATAATCGGAACTAGGCACTTCACGTTCTCCATATTCTTCTTCAGAGGTGGATGATCCTATTGTGCAAAAGGAAATGAATTATTTAAAACATCACAGATGAAGCACTTCATAATAGTAGCTAAATAGTAGCACAACACCAATAGAGATGACAAAGTTGAATCATATGCATGAAATCCGTGGGCCGGTACCAACCTTTGTCAGGAGACTTATTGTGTAGAGCATACAGATGAAGCACTTCTCCAGAACCATCTGTTTTTATCTACTATGGTTGCAATGCTTACTATACTCCTTGATTAGTTTAATGTTTCCAACATCTTCTTGTGCAGTTCCACTAAAATAAATGTGATCTTCTAAGATGATCCCTGTTTGTACAAGTAGAGATAGATACATATTACATTAAGAGTGGCATCAAATCAATGGCAAAACAATTGCTCGTTCTAGCCATAGCAATAAATTAAGATGCAAAACTAGATCCTTACTTGTGGCATCATAGTTCCAGTGCTTCATTATAGCACCAGGAGTTGATTTTTATTTTTCTTCAGATTGTTCTTCCCCTCCATCACTTGGTTCAATAACAGATAAGCTTCGCCTTCAATGGAACATTTGGCATGTCAATTAGGGAGCACAAGTACAACACTAAACAACAACATTAATTTTCCGATGACAGTAGCAAAATACAGGCCAACCGTTGTGAAATATCATTATCTTACCTCAATGGGATATTACGGTGCACATACAGATTAGAAGTCTTGTCTCCATTTGTGCAGTTCACTAAAATAAAGCAACATTACCGTATAAGTAGCACAAAATATGAAAGCACACTGCACAATCATGTGAAAGAAGGCTAGTACTAACCTCTCATGACACGAAATTCAAACAACTCACAAGAAGAAGATTTGAAACAAATTTGCCAACAAGGATAGGAAGTTAGATCTCCTCTTGTGCAGTTCCACTAAGATCAAGCAATCAAGCAACATTGTCGATGTGACATTTTTGTTGAGCTGCACAAAACACTCTTAAAACAAAAGTGTTTTGTGCAGTGCAACAAAAGGTCGCAATAGCAACAAGGTGAAGTAGATAACCCTGTTTATACAGAGGTGCAAAGGAAACAAGTACCGGTCAATAACGGTGGATGACACAGAAGCCCACAAAAAGAAGCATCTAACTTATCTAGATGGGAAAGAAAGCAAGATAGTAGCATTTCTCAAACAGTGGCACTGATTCATATTAACAGAGAGATTATATTAACAATAAAATTCGTTAAACATGTAATTTTCTTTTAACTGTGGCATTGCTTTAATTTTCCAGCGGCATTATTAGAGTGTGTTTGTTTATAGGGACTTTTTGGTGTTTGGACTAAAAAAAGTCCCTTTTAGTCTGATCTAAACCAAACATGAGGGACTTTTAGGGACTAAAAGTGGGCATTTGGGTCTAAAGAAAGAAGTCCCCGAGGGAGAGTCTTTTTGGGACCTTTTCCAATAGTTGCCCCAGCCCCACATCGCACCTTATCTCTATTAGTTCATTACTAGGGGTAACATGGTCTTTTAGCATGTCATTTAATAACATCTAGTCCATGTTTAGTCCCTGGAACCAAATAGGCAAGGACTAGGGACTGTTTAGTTGGGACTAAGAAAAAGTCCTAGGACTTTTTAAACAAATAGGGCCTTAGATTAACAACAACTAAAGAGTTGTACAGGATAGTGGATGCACCAGCATCATGTGCATCTACCGATGTATAAAGGGGTGACGCACAGTTCGTTGCAACAAAGAACAAACAACCAAGGAGCATATTTGTGTTGGTCCCAGTTTTTTCATCTTTAGACACCTTTCCCTATGCGAGGGCAACAAATCTAGTCCTACTCCAACTCTACAACCTTGTCTCCCAAAACTGAAAGATCAGTTTGTTATAGATGTGCATACTGTGTTTGTCATTGTTTTCCCTTTTTGACCAACATAGGTGCTGGATAGCCAGTCTGTACTACTTTCCCCATTCCTTTCCTCTTTGAACCACGTCCTAGATTCATGCTACACAACTTTCTCCACTACTTTCCTGTTTGATCCAACACCTAGATTCGAGTGCAGAAGCGGAAAAAGCCCACACGTAGCTAGAGCAATGCATGTGGAATAAGTAAATTATACCTTAAGGTTCTTGGTGTGTGGCTCAGTGGGCGGCCGGAGGCCGATCTGCCCACACTATGTACGACAGTGAGGAAGAAAGGGTTGGAGGCCCTCCCGTGCCACCGCTAGGTGAAAGAGAACAGCTGTGCCGATAGTGGATTCCCTCCCTCACCGATGGCGACAACGTTAAGCCTCCTTCCCTTCCCGGCAAACGGATCCTGCCGGCTCTTTGACTAGTGGTGAGGGGAGAGAGAGAGAGAGAGAGAGAGAGAGGCTAACGAAGTCTTTTTTAGATTTGCAGAGGGTGAGGGAGTGTGAAGAGAGCAACTACAAGCGTTGAGGCTCCAGCGTGTATATATATAGTGGAGAGCGAGTGTGAAGAGAGCAAACCCTAGAAAACAAGCACCGAGGCTGCAGCGTATATAGATGGAGTGGTTTTCTTTTTCTCTCCATAAAAATCGTTTTAAATTGTGCACGAAATGGAGCTCTTTATTTAATGTAGTGAAGAAAAATACTAGGGGCAATGCTAATACATGAAGAACATTTAATGCTCGAAGGAGTCAACTCGCAATTAACGCTCCATGTTCACTGTGTCCATTTCGACCAAGACCCAACAATGTGACCTAGTACAAACTGTGTCCATGACTGAGGACGTGGCTATCGATAGATTATACACACTTCAGAGGTTAGTACATTGTATCCACACTACGGAGCCCAATGCCTCGTGCTCCCATTCGGGTGGACCAATGGCGTTCCGACAAAACTGATCTATTGCATGGCACTCTCCCGACCACTCAGACAAACTCCCCTTTGGGCTAAGGGATCAATGGCTCTGATGCCACTCTGGACATCGAACAGCCACCGTCGTGGCAAAACAAAAACGGTCCCAAACGGGGACATGAGCTCAATACCAAACACGACCACACAAGGTTATTGCCACCTATCAGGCCAGGGTAGCACGCTCACATAACCTTCCCTAGTGGGAGGCACCGGCGAGAGGCATGACAATAGACCAAATTAGGGCCTTCTCATAAAGGTAAATATGGTTGCACTGTAAAAAGCTCGGTTCGGTGGCACTATGTCTTGATCCCATCGATGACGGAGGAGGTTTGTTATTATTAAGTCATTTTGTTATCCTCTCCTACATCATCAACATTATGAGCATGATTAACATCAATGCATCAATGAGCATGTAACATACAAATGCATTAACAATCAAATAATACTGATCTTCTTAAGTGAAAAGTTATAGCATATGAGGCAGGGAAATACATGGTACAAACATATAAAAAATGTAACAAAATCATGATAACATTGATAAACATGGCATGAGACTAAATCAAAGTATCAACATGAGATTATAAATAAAAGTATTCTAGCTAACATGGCAATAGACAACATGAAGTCGAGGCATGACATGACATGACAAGCAATACGAACATATAGCATGGATTGAAGACAGGAAAATAAATGGAATATACTACAGCTACACACACAGGGTGCAAGCAAAGTCAACATGCAAGTCTGGGGTTCATGATAAGAGGTTGGCTTGCCTTGGGGTGGACGGATGCATCAGAAGCAACGGCCACGACCCGTTGGATACGACACATCGGAAACGGTGCTCTTGAATGAGGCCTATGATAGCGAAGGGAAAATATGACATTTTCAACATGTGACAACATTATGAAAATGGCACCATCGGAACGGGCTCGACGAACTGAAAACGTGAGCTTTGGAATTACATCAATCGTTATGCAATCTCGTATGCAATTCCCTTTGTCCAACGATATGTTACTTGCCCGAGATTCGATCATCGGTATCTCCATACCTAGTTCAATCTCATTACCAGCAAGTCTCTTTACTTGTTCCGTAATACAAGATCTCATGACTAACTCGTTAGGCACATTGCTTGCAAGCTCTTTACGATGTTGTATTGCCTAGAGGGCCTAGGGATATCTCTCCTCACACAGAGTGACAAATCCCAGTCTCGATCCGTGCCAACCCAACAAACACCTTCGGTGATACCTGTAGAGCACCTTTATGATCACCCGGTTATGAAGTGACGTTTGGATACACACTAAGTATTCCTATGGTGTCAGGGATTAGCACGATCTCATGGTCTTAGGAATGTACATTTGACATGAAGAAAGCTATAACAATAAATTGATGCGATCAACTGTTAAGTTTACGGTTGGGTCTTGTCTATCACATCATTATCATTCTCCTAATGATGTGATCCTGTTATCAAATGACAACTCATGTATATGTTTAGGAAACCTCAACCATCTTTGATCAACAAGCTAGTCTAGCAGAGGCTGACTAGAGATATAGTATTTGTTTATGTATTCACACATGTATTTAAGTTTTCAATCAATATAATTCTAGCATGAATAATAAACATTTGTCATGAATAAGGAAATATGATAATAATAAATTTATTATTGCCTCTAGGGCATATTTCCAACACTATCCAGGACAACATGGGCCATAGATCAAGTTAGGCCAAAGGCCTAAGTTTGTGGGAGTACGTATCTCTCACCTACATTACATTCATGTACCACACATTCATTTCAGATGTCGGTGTTCATCCTTCTTCACTGCATATCCATGTTAGTTTTATTTTCGTTTTCTTCTTGTGTGTTTGAAAAATTCGAAAATCCAAAAATATTTCTCGCTTCTTTTCATGTTTTCTTTCTTGTTTAGTTAGTTCGTAGTAGTAAAAGAAAACCCAAAAATATTTATGTTTTCTTCTTTTGTTTGTTGGGAGTTCTTAGTGTAAATAGTTTTTTCTCATTTTTTGTTTTTCCTTAGTAAGTTTGTTTTCTTCAGAAAAAACAAAAACTCCAAAAATATTTTAGTATGTTTCTCTGAATTTCTTTTCTTTGAGTCGTTTTAAGGAGAAGACCACGATAAATTGTTGAGTGTCTCTCATATACATTCTTGTTTATCTAACGAAGAGAAAATATTACCTTGTATTCTCCTTTGAATAAAATGTTTGTAGATTCCAGCTTAGTCCAAGACACACTTGCACTACTGTTATTTTCACATCATTCGGTCATGCGAGTGAAATGCAATAATGACGATGATTTGGTGAAGTGATTGTGGTGAAGGAAATCTAGTATGAACTCTTCTTGTTTTTGCTTTTGTAAATATCTTTAACTCGGTCATTCTTGATTCAGCATATTATGCGTAAACATGTTTGTGATTGCAATTAGAGATTACAGTTGCTCATGCCATGCTTAAATAGCTAGGAGTGGATAATGATTTATCTTGAGTGTCAACATAAATTGAAATGGATGTGATGTTTATGTTAGTATGGTATCATCCTCTGAATGATTCGAGTGGCTTGACTTGGCACATGTTCACACATGTAGTTGATTCAAAACCAACGCAGCCTTCATGATAATTACGTTCAGGGTATTTATATCCTACTCATGCTCGTATTCAATGTCAATTATTCTCAATGCATGATTATGACCGTTCTCGCTCTCTAGTTGGTCGCTTCTCAATCTATTTGCTAGCCTTCGCCTGTACTAAGCGGGAATAATGCTTGTGCATCCAAAATCCTTGAACCCGAAGTTGTTCCAGATGAGTCCACCATCTATACCTACTAATAAAATACAAATCACTTCTTCCTCCTGATTATTAGTCCATCATTATGTTTATCATTCGTCCATCGTGATTTTCGTACATTGCACATCGCTAATTTCATACACAAGCTGGCTTATCACAGGTATGAGTCTACAAGGCCTTCTTGAATCGATGCACTACTGGGCCATCTCTTATGGGCCAAAGCCACATTATAGAATTTATTTTACATGGGCAAGTGGGTTCATAGAGTTTCATGGAGAAGGCATTTTTCTTTAACAATGCTATGAACTAGAGAGGATGCATGCATCTTTTTTGTCCAATAGTCCCACCTTGCTTTCTTATACCAATTTCCACCAATTCATAAACGCTGACAAGTTGTCTGAAATATCAACAAGCAGCATGCACAAACAGAGGGATACATAAGAGAATCCATTGGTAGGGGGATTAAATAAATAGAGGGTTAGTACAGGAGAGACGTCCATGGACTACGAGCTTGGAGTGCACACTGAGACGTGCATGTCATTCACTCAGGATTGTTGGCTCGCCATGATGGAATATTTAAACTGAATTGAGAATTGTAGGCTTGGACGTGTAGAGAATTTAAACTGGATTTCCTACTGAGAGGAAGGAAGAAAACCCGGGGTCGACGAGATATCCGATGACATGGGTTGGTAGATGGAAGTGAAGTGCACACAGATAGTGGGGACACATAGAGAATTTAAACCGGATTTACTACTGAGAGGAAGGAAGAAAACCCGGGGTCGGCAAGACATCTGATGATGTGGACTGGTAGATGGAAGTGTTGTGGAGCACAGATATTGGGAAAGCCAAGGAATCGCTATTTTTTTATCAACTGCAACTTGCAACACAGACATTTTTTGCTTATTGTCTTGCATTTTTACTCTCACTAAAAAAAAGTGCTCTAGCAAGAGTTGAATTGCATTATTATTTTTATCCTGTTGCAATGCACGGGCCTATTTACTAGTATCTACCTATATGTGGTATTACTATGCCATTGCAAGTAAATTTTCATTTGCCACCTCAAATCATTCAAATAAGCATCTCTTCCGTGTGCCCGTATGTGGCACCCCAGCTCAGAGCGACCGGTTTACCTTGCATTGCCAGCCCAGAGACCTTGTCTTCTGGCAACACACAACAACTTCGTACAGAAAAACAACCGCTTTATTCATGCTAGCGGAGCATAGTTTATATTACAACAGTTAGCGAGGCCAAGCGTCACATACGGTGTGGCTGAACAATATGTACACTATTTAGTGAACATAAGGGGCCTCGATCATGACAACTACTCGGCAGCGGAACAACGTCGTAGCGGGACTCCATAGCACAGGGACACCGATGTGGACATGGTCTAGACTCGGACAGCACTCCTTCCCAATGAGACTTTCTTGAAATCTGGCATGAAACGCCAGGTCAATACATTGAATGTACTTGCAAGCTCACAACAAGCATAAACATAATGACAAACAATATCATGATATTTAACCATTTAATCGACAATGCAACCATATATCCAACATGTTGTGACTATGCTCAACTGGTACTTGTTTCACGGACTTGCTTACCGGACGTGATCATTTCCAGACCACAAACATAATAATCTCTAAAACACATTTGTGATCCTTACGACAATCACAACCCGACCAACTCATGGCTCGTGATCCTTATGGCGATCACCACCCGACCAACTCATGGTCCAGCTCAACACGATGGCCTTACTGCCATCCTTAGTACAAACTTAGTGTGCAAATTTTATTAAGTGTTGACCCATGGTGTACCCTACTTTTGAGTGTGTCCGTAACTGTGGACTCGGCTATCGATAGATTAAAACACTCTGCAGAGGTTAGTACACTGTACCCACACTACGGAACCCATGGCCTCGCACTCCCATTCGGGTGGACCAACGACATTCCAATGAAACCATTTCATTGTCATGACACTCTCCCGGCCATTCTGACTCAGTCCCCATCAGGCTAGTCCTAGGTGGCCCCGTGTCTACCTCCAGACACCTCGACCACTGTCGTGGCCACGATCCACTCTGGGACCTGGTACCAAAACTTAACTTAACAACGGGCTCACAAGGTTATGCTTGCCTACCGGGCTAGGGTACAACACGCACATAACCTTCCCTAAATGGAGGCACCGACCAGAGGCACAACACTGAAACGCATTAAGGCCGTCCCATACCGGCAAATGTGGTTGCACTGGGAAAGACTCGTTTCAACGGCACCATGACCCGGTCAACAACATATTCAAGTTGAGTTATTAAATAGGTTCAACTTAATGTGAAAATTACCGGTGTCATAACGCCATACTATGCATCACTGAACACATGCACCACATAACCATGCAAATAACTGAATCAACCACGCTCCCACGGAGCCATTATCAACTCATGCTACTACTCTGGTTAAGATCACACCTTACTTAAACCAGAATCATTTCTAGCAACCTCATCATTTTTCATCATGCAAAGATAATAAGTAAACAAATTGTTAAACTCCATGACCACACCCTTTATCCATTACTTGTAACTAAGTTCTTCTTATCTTACTAACAAGGTTCACTTCAAACTTTCTGTAATTTAAGCATTTTAACATAACAAACATCTAACAAAATATACTCATTATATAACTAATTAAACGCATAAATATTCATAAGTTCAAGTAGGAAAATCACAAATATTGGAGTGGCACTATGAAAATGTTGTTGTGGCTTGCCTTAGTGCTGATGAGGTTCACAAAGCTCCTGGTGATCCTCAAGACAAGCTGGCTCTTCTGAAAATAATCAAAACCACAAAAAGAAAACATCAAGAAACCTTCTGAAAATTACCAGAAAATCTAGACAGCAAGGAAAAATCCCCTCTTTTGGGTGTTGTTAGATTTTTGGACACAGAACACAATGCAAAAAGAATCAATGCATTTGGACTTATAGGTAAAAAGTTGTGGCTGTTTGAAGGTTCCTGGAATTTTAAATGAATTTCAAATAAATAAACAGGGGGGTGACGTCGAAAGCGTAAACTCCCGGGGCTCCACCACTCATACCGCTTCACGCGTGTAATGAGTGGCTGACCATCAGGCCCCGCTAGTCAGGCCAGAGGGAGGGGAGAGGGAAACATGGGAAGGCGGTGCCTCGCCGGAGCACACGCCGGTGATGAGGCGTCTTGGAGTCAAACTAGAGGGAGGGGGGATCGACGGAGGAGATGTTTGCGCACCTGCCCGTACCTGTAGCATAGCTAGCGGTGACCGGACAGCGTTAGAATCGACCTCTCCAGCGGAGGCAGAGGGCGGAGGTTGCCGGAGATGAAGACAACGACGGCTTGGGGCGGCTCCAGGGGCTCCAGCAGGGTGGGTTGGCTTCACGGAGGAGAAGCGGAGGCCCTGGTGGGGTCGCCTTGGCTTGGGAGGGACCGGAGCTGCGGGAACGATCCAGAGGGGATCACAGGTGAGCTCGGCTTCGGGAAGGCAGCCCGCGGCCTGCCCGGCCGGGCTGCGGCTTCTACTGGCTCGGGGAGGAAGTGGGAGTGGCTGCGGGTGTTCCAAGAGGCTAGGGGTGGCTTCTTTTATAGGCGGGCAACAAGGAGGGTTCGGGCTCTGCCTGAGGACACCTGTCCATGGCGCCCGGCGACGAACGACGCTAGAGAGAGAGGGAGAAGACGACAGAGGTCACGCAGTAACTGTGCGCGGGCGCGGACGAGCACATGAGCGAGGGGAACGCGATGAGCACAGTGTGCAGCGCACTGTGTCGTTGGCCGGACCGTGCCGGTGCATGTTGCGGCGAGCTCCGGCGTCGGCGAGTGCCAGGGGGAGTTAAGGGGGGTGGATACGAGGATGTTGGCGAGGGGTGGCAGGCTTGGGCCGGCTGGGCAGCGAGCATGTGCTCAATAGAGTGTCTGGCGGCACGCAGAGCGTGCGTTTGGCATGCCAGCATGCTCAGACGAACGCGGTCATCGCCTGGAATGTGACATCAGGCCACCCTAAGCACTAATCAAGATGTCTGGCATGTAGTCCTTAGTAAGCTGAGGTGTTACCACAGTTAGGCTAGGATCCAGGTGCAGTAGAAATAAATTTGTATTGTTGGTAAGTTTCTGGACAGTAACTTTGGAGAGTTACTGTGGTGAAACTACTGGGAGTCAAGGGCTGAGCTTTGGGGTTTTACTTACACTTACTAAGGTAAATAGGCACAAGGAAAACCAGCTACAATGGAGCTAGTAAAAAGGTAGTTGCTGTAGAAACTACCATTTCTGCCCAGAAGTGAGTTTATTTTCTGTAGCCAAAATATTCCAAATAGTGGTGAAATATTTTTGCTCAGAAAGGTGCCCTAGGGTCCAAAGAATATTTGGGATTTTTCTCAGGAATTTTGGGGCAAGGAAAATTAGGGTTGCTTTGGAGCACAAAGGGCTGACTAGGGTTTTGGAGGGAAAAAATGAATATTTTTCATTTAAGAAAAATATTCCAAGTTATATTTTGGTTTGAACCAGAGGTGAAATGATGGTTTTGAGGAGGAGAGTGAACACTTGGGTGAAAATCAAGAGGTACCCAAGTGGTTAAGTCTAAATGAAATGATTCAAAACTCCAAATTCAAAACCAACTCAACTGAAAAAATCAAGCAAAGAAGAGAGGGCAAAAACCAGGCTGTCACAAACCTCCCCCACTTAGAATGAATCTCGTCCTCGAGATTTGGTTGCTTGGGAAAACCAGTCTGGATAATATGCCCTTAGAAATTCTTCTGATTCCCAGGTTGATTCTGACTCGGTATGATGCATCCATTGGACCTTGTAAAACTTTCGTGCTTCACTGCGAGTGACTCTTTCCATTTGATCCAAAAAATTCACTGGCCTCTCTTCATAGTTTAAGTCCTTTGCCAGCTCTATCTCTGTCAAATCGGTCTTTTTCTCGGGTGGTGATATGCACCGTCACAATTGTGAAACGTGGAACACGTTGTGCACGTCTGACAGCTCAGGGGGCAACTCCACCTGATATGCCACAGCACCTACTCGTGTCATAACGGGAAATGGACCAATAAACTTGGGTGCCAATTTTCCACAGGTTTGAAACCTCTTGATTCCTTTCATAGGCATGACTCGAAGGTAGACATGTTCTCCGGGTTCAAAGCTGATCTGTCAGTGCTTTGCATCGTAATAACTTTTCTGTTGCGATTTGGCCAATTGCAATCTGTCTCGGATCTCCTTGACTTGCTTTTCAGCTTCCAGCATGAGATCCGTTCCGAAAATATGGCTATCTCCGGTTTGAGACCAATTTAACGAAGTGCGGCACTGATGGCCATACAAAGCTTCATATGGTGACATCTTTAAACTGGTCTGGAAGCCATTGTTATAAGAGAACTCGGCGTACGTCAAGCAATCTCCCATTGTGGTTCTTGGGCCAAAGCACAGGCTCGGAGCATATCTTCGAGTATCTGATTTACCCTTTCCGTCTGCCCATCCGTCTGAGGATGATAAGCGGTACTGTATTTCAATTCCGTTCCGAGGGCCTGATGGAGACGAGACCAAAAAGCGGAGGTGAAAAGCGAACCTCGGTCAGAAGTTATGGTTCGGGGAACTCCATGCAGACTGACTATTCTGGATACATACAGTTGTGCAAGCTCATCTGCTCGGTATGAGGTTTTGATTGGGAGGAAGTGGGCCACCTTGGTTAATGTATCCACTATGACCCAGATTGCATTATTGCCCCATCGGGTCTTAGGTAGTCCTGTGATGAAATCCATACAGACATCGTCCCATTTCCATTGTGACACTAGCAGTGATTGGAAAAGTCCGGCTGGTTTCTGATGTTCTGCCTTTACTTTGTTGCATATGTCGCAACAGGCCACGAAATAAGCAATGTCTTTCTTCATTCCATCCCACCAGAATATTTGTTGAAGGTCTTCATACATTTTTGTACTGCTAGGGTGGATTGAACGAGGATTCGTGGGCTTCTGACAGAATTTTCTCCTTCAGATCCGCTTGATTAGGCACACAAATCCTTCCCCTGAATCAGAGGGTACCGCACTGATCCTTCAAAAAATTGGAAGACTTGACACGTTTCTGCAGATCGGCATCGCCTGGCTAGGCTTTGCGGATGTCTTCCTCAAGATTAGGGGTAACCTTCATAATATTGGCAAGGCCAGCCTCAACTATGACCAGGTTGAGCTGAGCAATCTCTTCTTTAAGTTCAGAAGGCAAAGATTCCAATATGACATTTAAACTGACGTGCTTTCGACTGAGTGCATCGGCAACCACGTTGGCCTTACCCGGATGGTAATTTATTCCAAGGTCATAATCCTTGACCAACTCAAGCCATCTTCGTTGACGGAGATTTAAATCCGGCTGAGTAAATATATACTTGAGGCTTTTGTGATCGGTAAAAATTTGACACCTTTTTCCGATGAGGTAGTGTCTCCAAATTTTTAAAGCATGAACTACCGCAGCCATTTCCAAATCATGAGTGGGGTAATTTCCTTCGTGGGGTCGTAGCTGCCGTGAGGCATAGGATACTACCTTGCCATCTTGCATAAGTACGCATCCTAGTCCTTGCCGGGAAGCGTCGCAGTATACGTCAAAACTGCGGTAGATATCTGGAAGCATTAATACTGGCGCAGTTGTCAAGCGTTTCTTCAACTCACTAAAACTTTTCTCACAGTCCGCAGTCCATTCAAACTTCTTATCCTTTTTGAGCAGCTCCGTCATGGGTTTAGCAATCTTGGAAAATCCTTCAATGAAACGGTGGTAGTATCCGGCTAATCCAAGAAAACTTCGGATCTGAGATACGGTGGCAGGTGGCAACCAGTCGAGCATGTCTTTTACCTTGCTTGGGTCCATGGCTATACCTTCAGCGGATAGCACATGCCCGAGGAATCCAACTCTCTTGAGCCAAAACTTGCATTTGCTGAATTTGGTGTATAACTGGTGCTCACGGAGTCGTTGCAATACTGCTCGGAGGTGTTCCTTATGCTCTTCTTCACTTCTTGAGTAGATAAGTATATCATCGATGAAGACAACTACGAACTTATCGAGGAAATCCATGAATACTTTATTCATCATGTGCATGAAGAAGGCAGGGGCGTTGGTGAGGCCGAAAGACATGACTGTATATTCATAGAGACCGTAGTGAGTGGTGAATGCAGCCTTGGGAATATCCTCCTTTTTAATTTTGAGCTGATAATATCGAGTCCGCAAATCAATCTTTGAGAACACCTTGGCTCCACTGAGCTAATCAAACAAATCATCAATCCTTGGCAAAGGGTATTTGTTTTTGATCGTGACATCATTCAACTGTTGGTAGTCCACGCACATACGGAGGCTGCCATCTTTCTTGTCCACAAAAATAGCAGGTGATCCCCATGGTGAGGAACTGGGGAGGATATACCCTTTTTGGAGCATTTCATCAAGTTGTTTCTTTAGCTCCACTAATTTGAATGACGACATTCGATAATATTTCTTGTGTATTGGTGTGGTTCCGGGCACAAGTTCTATTGCAAACTCAAGCTCTTGATCAGGTGGTATGCCTAGCAGTTCTTCTGGGAATACATCAAAAAACTCGCTAACCACCAGAATTAATTCCATTTCAGCTATTGCTGTAAAGACCATTTCCTTGGAGGGTATGCTCCTACGAGCAATAAACCTTGTAGTTTGTCCCTCTTGGCCGGTCAAGTTGACTTCTCGGGTCGCACAATTTATGCACACTTGGTACTGAGTCAGCCAATTCATACCCAAGATAACATCCAACTTATCAGACTCAATAAGTATCAAAGAGGTTGGAAAATGGATCCCGTTGATACTGACTTCCAGATTGTGGTAGACTAGATTTCTTCTGATAAGAGATCCCGGGGTTTGTACCAGCATATTCTTGCCCAAAGCGAACAAGGAAATTTGTTTTGGGCAACAAAACTCTGAGAAATAAAAGAGTGGGAAGCCCTAGAGTCAAATAAAATTACTGCAGGTATGTTATTAACAGGGAACATACCAATGACGACTTCGGGATTTTCTTGGGCTTCATCGGTGGAAATGTGATGAACGTATCCCGTGACATTGTGCTGACTCGGACCTGCCTCTAAATAATGGATTTGTGGCTTGAACGTAACATTGGTCCGTTTGTTCTTGGGACATTATTTGGCATAATGCCCGGTTTGTCCACAAATGTAACAAGAATTGTTGCGCAGGCGATTTTCTAGAACTGGGTTGAGCACGTCATTCTTGACTTGGGTGGTGGCCTGGTTAACATTTTGTTGCCAATTAGGCTGGTATGCTACCTGAGTTGGCTGCCAGGTACGAACCTTTTGCACTTGTTGCATTTCCTTTTTGGGCTCAAACTTGCGCTTGTGATTGTTATGGGCAGACTTATTATCTGATACAATCTTGTGTTCCCTTTCAGCAATGAAAGCCTTGTTCACCAGGGTTTGGAAATTTGGGAAATCGAACACACTGAGAGCACAATGAAGTTGCGGGTTTAATCCACCAAGAAACCTGTCCATCTTCCTTCCTTCAGTGGCCACGTCATATTGAGAGTAACATGACAGGTGATTGAATTTCTGCAAATATTCTCCTACTGACTGACTTCCTTGAAGGAGCGTGAGAAATTCACGCTGCTTAGTCTTCATAATTCCCGTAGGGATGTGATATTTCCGGAATTGCTCCTTTAATCTTGACCAGGTAATTGCTTCATTAGCAGTCCCTATGGCTTTTTAATTTTCCCACCATATAGCAGCAACGCCTTCCAGATAATGTGTTACAAATGGAACCTTATCCTCTTCATTAGTTCGAGCAACCTCAAGCTTCTTTTCCATAGTTCTCAACCAATCATCTGCATCCAAGGGATCAATGGCCTGACTGAAACTGGGAGGCTTAGCCCTTTGAAAATCAGATAACTTGGAGTGAGGGACGGGCTGATTTCCATTCTTTCCAATCATTGCTTGAATACTTATGAGTATTTCCATTAGATCATTATTTCATCATTCCTTGAACATACGCATAATTTGCTCGGTGGAGGCGGTGGTGGAACGTACGGCTCGAGTGATTGTCCTGCCTGTTGTGCGGAACGCCGAACAGGAGAACCCTCACGAACGTTGCTACTGCAGCCTCCCCGCGTCATCCTAATATGATTTTCCCAAGTCAAAGCAACCGAGATGAGAAGCATTCAACATAAACTGGGGAGAAGCCAGCAACAAAAATCCAAGTGAAACCGAAAAGGCGAAGAAAATACGACGAATAAAATAAAGTCCAACATAATTATACATAGACTCATACATGAAAGATAACAACATGCCAGGTCCAATTACCCTCATACATGAAATGAATCATCATGACTCGTACGACTACATCCATACTCCATCCTGACGACTGCGAATACTCGAAAGTTCTACTGCTCTGCTGGTGCTGCGGGGTCCTCTCCTGAAGCAGACTCGGATCCAGAACTGACGGGGTTAACAGAGACCTCCGGGTTAAAAGTGACACGACGGCGCTGCCTCGAGGGATCTCCCTCTGAGGCAGGTGGAGGGTGGATCATCGGGGCTACATGAGTGGCGAGGAGTGAAACCCACTCAGCAGGAGCACTAAGTGGACTCCCAGTTGCGGTGCCCGAGCTACTCGGAGGAGTAACCGGAGAAACAGGGGATCTAGAACTGGCAGGAACGTAGGGAGTAAATCCTACAGATGGTGGAGTAGTGGCTGAGCGAGCAAAGACTAAAGTAGAGGCTAAAGCAGTACGGGCACGACTCAACTCACGAGCTAGCTCATAGATCAGAAGATAGCTAGCAGTGATGTAGCGAGAAAGGTGGCTAGCTACACTATCAGACTCTGGATCAATGACAGGGAAACGGGCACGACCATTATCGTGGAGAGAAGGATAGTAATGGAAACCTGGGTGGTTCTACATCCGGACCTCGTTGTAGCGGAGCTCAACAAGTACCTCGAATGTAGCAAACTAGACAGCCTGAGAAGCGGTAGAAGCATAGCCACTTCGAGAGGTACGAGTGTAAGAGCTGGAATCGGAACTGGCGCGCAGAGTAACCACGGCGTGATACTCATACACCGAGTCAGCTAGGCGCTCCCGATACACACGATAGGTTGGATCGTCTCCGTGAGGGTACAGCCGACGCCACACATTATGAAGGAGATGCAGTGACGTGTACGACATCAGATGCAACTGGCACGGATACAGCACCAGAGCCATCTACAACCATTAGCAAGTTAGCATAAGAATAAAATCAGTGCATGCAATGCAACAACCAGCTACAAATATTACCGGCACTCAGCTACAACTTGTATCTAACGTCCAGTTAACTCGGCTTAGTCTAGCATGGCCTATAGTCAGCGCGACTCTGATACCAAGCGTTGTGGCACCCTGGCTCAGAGCGACCGGTTTACCTTGCATTGCCAGCCGAGGGACCTTATATTATGGGAACACACAACAACTTGGTACAGAAAAACAACCACTTTATTCATTCTAGCGAGCATAGTTTATATTACAACAGTTAGCGAGGCCAAGTGGCACACACGGTGTGGCTGAACAATATGTACATTATTTAGTGAACATAAGGGGCCTCGATCATGACAACTACTCTGCAGCGGAACAACGTCGTCGCGGGACTCCATAGCACAGGGACACCGATGTGGACACAGTCTAGACTCGGACAACACTCCTTCCCAACGAGACTTTCCTGAAATCTGGCATGACACGCCAGGTCAGTACATTGAATGTACTTGCAAGCTCACAACAAGCATAAACATAATGACAAACAATATCATGATATTTAACCATTTAATCAACAATGCAACCATATATCCAACATGCTGTGACTATGCTCAACTGGTACTCATTCCACGTACTTGCTTACCGGACGTGATCATTTCCAGACCACAAACATAATAATCTCTAAAACACATTTGTGATCCTTACGGCGATCACAAACCGACCAACTCATGGCCCGTGATCCTTACGGCGATCACCACCCGACCAACTCATGGTCCATCTCAACACGATGGCCTCACTGCCATCCTCAGTACAAACTTAGTGTGCAAATTTTATTAAGTGTTGACCCATGGTGTACCCTGCTTTTGAGCGTGTCCATAACCGTGGACTCGGCTATCGATAGATTAAAACACTCTGTAGAGGTAAGTACATTGTACCCACACTATGGAACACATGGCCTCACACTCCCATTCGGGTGGACCAACAGCATTCCGATGAAACTATTTCATTGTCATGACACTCTCCCAGCCATTCCGACTCAGTCCCCATCGGGCTAGTCTTGGGTGGCCCCGTGTCTACCTCCAGACACCTCGACCACCATCATGGCCACGATCCACTTTGGGACCCGGTACCAAAACTTAAGTTAACAACGGGTTCACAAGGTTATGCTTGCCTACCGGGCCAGGGTACAACATGCCCATAACCTTCCCTAAATGGAGACACCGACCAAAGGCACGACAATGAAATGCATTAAGGCCGTCCCATACTGGCAAATGTGGTTGCACCCGGAAAGACTCGTTTCAACGGCACCATGACCCGGTCAACAACATATTCAAGTTGAGTTATTAAACATGTTCAATTTAATGTGAAAATTAGCAGTGTCATAATGCCATACTATGCATCACTCAACACATGCACCACATAACCATGCAAATAACTGAATCAACCACGCTCCCACGGAGCCATTATCAACTCATGCTACTACTCTGGTTAAGATCACACCTTACTTGAACCAGAATCATTTCTAGCAACCTCATCATTTTTCATCATGCAAAGATAATAAGTAAACAAATTATTAAACTCCATGACCACACCCTTTATCCATTACTTGTAACTAAGTTCTTCTTATCTTACTAACGAGGTTCACTCCAAACTTTCTGTAATTTAAGCATTTTAACATAACAAACATCTAACAGAATATACTCATTATATAACTAATTAAATGCATAAATATTCATAAGTTCAAGTAGAAAAATCACAAATATTGGAGTGGCACTATGAAAATGTTGTTGTGGCTTGCCTTAGTGCTGATGAGGTTCACAAAGCTCCTGGTGATCCTCAAGACAAGCTGGCTCTTCTGAAAATAATCAAAACCACAAAAAGAAATAATAAAAAAACCTTCTAAAAATTGCCGGAAAATCTAGACAGCAAGGAAAAATCCCACCTTTTGGGTGCTGTTAGATTTTTGGACACAGAACACAATGAAAAAAGAATCAATGCATTTGGACTTATAGGTAAAAAGTTGTGGCTGTTTGAAGGTTCCTGGAATTTTAAATGAATTTGAAATAAATAAACATGGGGGTGACGTCGAAAGCGTAAACACCCGGGGCGCCACCACTCATACCGCTTAGCGCACGTAATGAGTGGCTGATGGCCAGAGAGAGGGGAGAGGGAAACAGGGGAAGGCGGCGCCTCACCGGAGCACACGCCGGCGATGAGGCGTCTTGGAGTCAAACTAGAGGGGGCGGATAGACGGAGGAGATGTTTGCGCACCTGCCCGTACCTGTAGCATAGCTAGCGGTGACCGGACGGCGTCGGAATCGACCTCTCCAGCGGAGGCAGAGGGTGGAGGTTGCCGGATATGAAGACGACGGTGGCTTGGGGCGGCTCCAGGGGCTCCAGCAGGGTGGGTTGGCTTCACGGAGGAGAGGCGGAGGCCCTGGCAGGGTCGCCTTGGCTTGGGAGGGACCAGAGCTGCGGGAACAATCCGGAGGGGATCGCCGGCAAGCTCGGCTTCGGGACGGCAGCCCGCGGCCTGCCCGGCCGGGCTGCGGCTTGTACTGGCTCGGGGAGGAAGTGGGAGTGGCTGCGGGTGCTCCAAGAGGCTGGGGATGGCTGCTTTTATAGGTGGGCAGCAAGGAGGGTTCGGGCTCCGCCGGAGGACACCTGTCCATGGCGCTCAGTGACGAACGGCACCAGAGAGAGAGGGAGAAGACGACGGAGGTCACGCAGGAACTGTGCGCGGGCGCAGACGAGCATAGGAGCGAGGGGGAACGCGACGAGCACAGTGCGCAGTGCACTGTGTCGTTGGCCGGACCGTGCCCGTGCTCGCTGGGGTGAGCTCCGGCGTCGGCGAGTGCCAGGGGGAGTTAAGGGGGGGGGGTGGAGGCGAGGATGGTGGCGAGGGGTGGCAGGCTTGGGTCGGCTGGGTAGTGAGCACGCGCTCAACAGAGCGTCTGGCGGCACGCAGAGCGCGCGTTTGGCATGCCAGCACGCTCGGACGAACGCGGTCACCGCGTGGACCGTGACATTAGGCCACCCTAAGCACTAATCAAGATGTCTGGCGTGTAGTCCTTAGTAAACTGAGGTGTTACCACGGTTAGGCTAGCATCCAGGTGCAGTAGAAATAAATTTGTACTGCTGGTAAGTTTCTGGACAGTAACTTTGGAGAGTTACTGTGGTCAAACTACTGGGAGTGAAGGGCTGAGCTTTGGGGTTTTACTTACACTTACTAAGGTATATAGGCACCGGGAAAACCAGCTACAATGGAGCTAGTAAAAAGGTAGTTGCTGTAGAAACTACCATTTCTGCCTAGAAGTGAGTTTATTTTCTGTAGCCAAAATATTCCAAAGAGTGGTGAAATATTTTTGCTCAAAAAGCTGCCCTAGGGTCCAGAGAATATTTGGGATTTTTCTCAGGATTTTTGGGGCAAGGAAAATTAGGGTTGCTTTGGAGCACAAAGGGCTGACTAGGGTTTTGGAGGGCAAAAATGAATATTTTTCATTTAATAAAAATATTCCAAGTCATATTTTGGTTTGAACCAGAGGTGAAATGATGGTTTTGAGGAGGAGAGGGAACACTTGGGTGAAAATCAAGAGGTACCCAAGTGGTTAAGTCCAAATGAAATGATTCAAAACTCCAAATACAAAACCAACTCAACTGAAAATCAAGCAAAGAAGAGAGGGCAAAAACCAGGCTGTCACACCGTACCGCTCATGGAGCGACGGGGGGGGGGGGGAGGGGTCAGTATCATCCAGGCTAAGCGGGTGTCAGGGAAACTGATCCACGAACACCTATGGGACTGGCGGACCGAGCCCCTTTCGGTTCGGCGGGGGGCGGAGATCGCACGAAGAGCAGATCGAGGCGAAGCACACGAGCGGTTTACCCAGCTTCGGAGCTCTCCGGAGAGATAATACTCCTACTGCTGCTTGTTTGATTGTATTGAGTTCTTGCTCGGGAGCGCTGAGTGTTACCGTACACTCTCGTTGCTAACGAGACCGAGCGTGAGTGTTTTCTGGCTTCGAACCTTCCGAACCCCCCTCTACGTTGCGCATGGGCCTCCTTTTATATGCTCAAGGGGTCACCGACAGGTGGCAACGTAGACAAGGGTAAAAATGGAAAAGGAGTTGCGGTTGGTACAACAACCTGTACAGTGTATCCTACCTAACCCTGACGGCAGGGGACAAAGGCATTAAATGCCCGTCTATGTCCCCCAAAACAGTGCAGAAAGGGACCCTCAGGGGCGCCACCGCTCGCCACGATGGCAATCTTGTCAGCGCCGCTTGCCACCGTGTACCGCTGGCTACACAGCCTCTCGCCACGCGTGCCTGGTAAGGCCCCAGGGCGACACGTTGGTAGATGCGCTGGAGCGTAGGTACAGGGTGGTAGGGTGCCGCGGCAAGTGCCTTGCCGCGGTTGTTGCCTTGTCGCATCCGGAAGCTTGTCGCTCACCGGGCCTTGCCGGGACGCGTGGTGCGTCGCGGCAAGTTCCTTGAGATGCCTTGGTTTGCCTTCCCGGCAAGCTCATTGTGCCTTGGTCGGCCTTCCCGGCAAGCTCCTCTTGCCGGGGCCTTGTCTCCTTGTCGTGAATACTTTGTTCTTGAATGGCTCCACAGGAACCACGGAGGACCTTGGCGGTTACCGCGGCAAGCCTTGCCGCGGGGTGCTGCAACTGCCCGTGCACAAGTTCGGGATACTAGGGTACACCTACTCTAGTACACCGACAGGAGCCCCCGGGCCTGGGCCACACACGGTGCCGAGCGCTGTTGGGCCAGGCCCAAAACAGGGCACGGGCACGCGCGGCCTGGGTTATGCCGTATCTTACTCCGTATCCACCGCGCCCTCTCCGAATGGCACGTGTTGAATGTGGCGTCGTGGGAGAGATCGTGGGTGGTTTCTTTATTCGGAAAGGCAGAACGTCCGCCCCCTCCCTCCTTATAAGCAGGGGAAACAGGGGCAGTTCGCCCATCTCGCCGGTTGCTACTCAGAAATCTCCGCCGCTCCTCCCTCCTTCCCAAAGCTGAAAGAGAGAGCAGCGCTCCGCCCCCCATCGCCACCAGCATCACCAACGCCGTCGATCTCCCTCACCACCTCCGCCATGGCTCCGAAAGCCGACAAGGGGAAGGTCGTGAAGTCGGCCGAGGCACAGCGGCTCGCGGCGCTGTGGAAGGAGCGGGCAATCTTCCCCCCTCAGCTCGGCACGAAGGAGCTGAGGGAATACTACTACCTCTTCTGGTCGACGGAGACACGAGCGCATCTGCGCACGAAGGTACTCCCCGCAGCCGCTTCAGAACTGGCTCCGAATGGGTACCCCTTCTTTGCGCTGTTCTTCTACTGCGGGCTCTGCTCGCCCTTTTCTGAATTCTTTTGCGACATCATGAACACCTATGGGTTCTGCCTCCTTGACTTCACCCCCAATGCTGTCCTGACCATGGCAGTTTTCGCACATCTCTGCGAAAACTTTGTCGGAGTCCATCCCAACGTAGCTCTTTTCCGCCATTTCTTCATGCCCCGAGTAGAGAGAGGAGAGCCCTTATCCGGCAGAATCGCCTGGATCTCGAGGACCGGCAAGAAGGAGGCCTATCTGGAGGGAGAGCTCCGTAGCAAGTGGCTGGAATGGAGGGCAGAATGGTGCTGGATCGTCGAGGAGAACCCGCAGCCCTTCACCGCCCAGCGCCAAGTCCCAATAGCGCGCGGCAACGATTGGAGCAACGTGGCCCCGGAAGACGACAGGCTGAGGATTGCCGTCACCCGGATCCTACGCCATAGGCTTGCCGGGCTCAGATTTCCTTCGCCGCCGCATCGCCCCCCTGTAGGAGAGGAGGAGACCCGCCTGGGAGTTCCAGAACTCGGCGGATATCATGAGGCTGCGCCCGGGCCTCAACTTCAACTTCACTGTCCTGGAGCTGGACGCGATGCTCCTGGAACTGTTCAAGCGCGATCCTCAACATCCATTCATGTTGCCGAGGGGTGTGATTCCGTTGTGCAACAACTCCTCGCTCGACCACATACGTGCAATGGTGCCTCTGTGTGACTCGCATGGAATTGTCCCGACTTGGCAAGAGCCGGCAGACGCTGTCGTGCAGGAGTTCTTCGACAGCCTGGTAGAAGTGGCGGTCCGCCCCGATGAACAAAAGAGCCTCACCCGCCACACCACCGATGCGGAGATGCAGCGCATCGCCACCAGGCTGGAGGAGGCGGCAGCAGCCGCTGCCGCGGGCGAGTTTGGATTCACCGTGGAGGAGGCAGAGGCAGCAGAGGCGGCAAGCCTTGCCGAGCGAGAGGAGTTTGCCGGCGAGGAAGAACTTGTCGGGCCTGAGGCTGAGTTGAGCGAGCCCGGCGAGGGAGAACTTGTCGGGCTCAAACCTTCAGGCAGCTCATCGCAAGCAGAGCCCCTAGCTCCACCGAGAAGGCATCTCCGCAGGGCCGGGGATGTAGCGGAGCGGCAAACGAGTCAACAGCCGTCTTGCCGTGCTACACGCTCTACCACGGCAAGCAGTGTTGCCGCGGGAGCGCCTCACGCCGCTGCGGCAACTGGAGCGGGGTCTTCCCGGTCCACCTCCACTTCTCCTGCCAAGCGGGCAAGGGATCCTACTCCTCCGCCTCGTCGCACCGGAGGCGAGCCGGACTTCGATCTCTCCGCGCTCAGCTCCGACGAGGAAGAAGAAGAGTAAGATTCTTCACTGTACTTGTAATTCTTCAATTTTGTTGCTTTGTCTTGTATCTGACTTGCTTCGCTTTGAACCCATTCCTTTTCAGGACGCTGGCCCAGAGAGCGGCGAAGAGAGCCAAGGCCCCGGTGATTGTCATCGAGGACGATCCCGCTGTGACGGCAAGGGACATGTCCGAGTCCACCTTGTCGGACCCGGCAACCCTTCCTCCAAGCAGCCCCCAGCGCAGCCCCCAAAGTAAGTATATGTTTTGCTTCCTGCCGTTAGGCGCGCATGGGTGCTTTTTCTTTGCTGATATCTGACTTTGGCTTGTGTAGGAGCAGAGCAGCCTCACCAGGAGTGCCCGGAAGCCGCTCCCGAAGTGCCATCTGCTTCTACTACACCGCCAAGGGAGAATTCCCCGGCACGGGAGCGTTCTCCGACAAGGGAGAATTCTCCGGCAAAGGACCATTCTCCGGCAAGGGAGAATTCTCCCGCAAGGGGCAGTTCTCCGGCAAGGGACAACACCAGCGGCCCTCCAGCGGTTGAGACCATGACTGCAGGCCCTAGTACTGGTAATCCTCTTGCCTGAAAACTTCCCTTGGGTTCTTCTTCTTCTGGTTTTCTTTTTGGATGTTTGCTTGACTTCTCTCCCTCTTTCCGTTAGTCAGATCCATCTGCCACGGAGCCGATGGAAACCGAGGCCGCCGGCGAGGAGAACGTGCGCAGCAATGCCGAAGACGCCGTTGCCAACGAAGGAGGAGCCGGCGCTGATGATCCTGTTGGCGAAGAGGCTGCCAAGGCTGCCGCCGCAGAAGCCGGCGAGGGATCCGGCGATCGCACTGACGACCCCGAGGCCGCAGGAGCGCTACGCCGACCGCCGATCCCTCCGCCGCTGCTGCAGCGCCAGGTTCCGAAGAGCCCCAGCCCGGCGCCTACTTGAAGGCCGGTGACGACATCTTCATCAGGCTCCCCTGGGCGTCAAGCTCCAGGGCGCCGGTTGAAGGAGAGATGCTGGATGGAGAGGTGCTTGCCTCCGCTGGGTTGACGCTGGTTGACGCGCCAAGCAGCAGCAGCGACGAGCCTGAGGAGGAGCGGCTGCTGCGGAAGCTGCTGTCACTCTACCGCGCCCGACAAGCCAAGCTGGTGTCCCGAGAAGCACTTGTCGCGAAGGCGGGAGTGGACATCGAGAAGCGCACGGAGGAGCTCCGGGTTTTCAGGCAGGAAGCTCTCCGGGCTCTGGCGGAGGAGCGGGAACAAGTTGACGAGGAGCGGAAGGCCTTCCTCCTCGAGAAGGCTGAAATTGAAGAGCGACATCGGCTTGTTGCCGAGAAGCTGTCTGCGCAGGAAGGTGAGCTGGCGCAGCGCAAGGTCAATCTTGACAGCCACAAGGAGGAGCTTGCCGCGCACGAGCAGACACTCGGCGAGGCCCTCAAGGAGGCAAAAGACGCTGCCGCAGCTGCCGAGGCCGCCAAGAAGGAGCTGGAGACGAAGGCGGCGCAACTGGAGGCCGATCTCAAGGCGAGCGGCAAGGAGCTTGCTGTGCTCAAGCGTGAGCGCGAGAAGGACGCCGCTGCTCATGGTGAGCTGCAAGGTCGTCTCGCTGAGAGGAGCAAGGATCTCAGCGCGGCCAAGGACTCCAACGCAGATCTCGAGTTGAAGCTGGCCACTTTGACTCAGACGATGGACGGCGCCAGGGAGCGGGAAGTAGCCTTATCGAAGAAGATCAAGGCCGACGAGGCGCTGCTGGCGAATGCTGCTGCCGCCCAGGACACTTTTAGGGAGACCGTGGAGCATTGGACCGAGGGTTTTGTGGATGCTGCCGCGGCCATCGACAAGGAGCTGGCGCAGCTGGGGATGGAGAATTTCGGGTACTCCTCTGATGAGCACCTCCAACCCAGCGCCAAGCTCAGCTTGTTCTTCGAAGGCATGGCGACGGCCCTCCAGCGACTCCGGGAGAAGATCCCAAAGCAGCTGGCCAACGAGTCGCGCAAAATCTGCGCAGGAGCTCTCCAGAAGGTGCTGGTGAAGGTGGCCTTCCGCAACCCAGGCCTCAACCTTACCAACGTCCTCAGATCCTTGCCGCCGGATGCCGATCTGGAAGCGCTCAAGGCCCTTGTCGCACCCATTGTGGACAAGGTGAGCAGGATCAAGAGGGTTGAAGGCGATTGCGTAGATTTGGCCGCCCATTTTCTCTTTTCCTTGTCGCTGCTGGTCATGTTACGAGACAAACTGTTAGAGCTGCGACAAGCTATCTTGTACTATGATTCTATTTTGAGGTGGCAATTGCTATGTTATTTCCTTTACTTGATCCCTTCCTTTGTATGTTTTTGCCCTACGCTTTTAGGGAACTTGTCGGCGCAGGCACCCTAGCCGCGAGCGCTGAGTGCGGAACATCAGCAGCCTGCTGGCGATGCCGCTGCCAACAAGAAACCTTGTCACAACTAGTTGCAGCTCACTTAAGTTGTTGAGCGGACTCGAAATCAAATAAGGACGCAACTAGCTACGAGTTGGTTCCTCCGCGCACAGGTTTTCCATACAAAGCACGGTCGTTCGAGGAAGATAACTTAAAAATTAAAAACTGATCGCTCAAACTTTGGCAACTTAGCTTTTCTGTTGTGTGCCTTCCGGTAAGGTGAAATTTCCTTGAACGATGCCTGGTCCACACTGTTATCTTCTCCTTTCCCCCCGGCAAACTTGTGCGCGAGGGAACTTCCTTCCTTTGAGAAAGAGAAAGCAGAGAAAATAATGATATGAAGCCTTACGGCTCGTTATTGCTTACCGGGGGTACCTGCTGCACAAAGTGTCAGATACATGCATGCAAAGAAATATAGAAATCATGAAATTGACAAGATGTGCAGAGCACATGAGCTTTACTTATGCACGGGATCTGCGCCCGGCTTTGTACAAAGGATTACATGCAACATCGGCAAGACTTGTACAAAAGGTGGTTGCCAGAACAGGTTCCGGCAACCGCGCCTTACGGGTAAAACTTACGAAGATGCTCAATGTTCCAGGAGTTGCTCACCGGAATGCCATCTTCGGTCTCAAGGCGGACAGCGCCAGGCCTAGTGACTCGTTTCACCCGGTAAGGGCCTTCCCACTTCGGCGTCAACTTGTTGGAATTCTTGGCGGACTGAACGTGCCGAAGAACAAGGTCGCCTTCCTCGAGACTTCTGGCATTAACTTTGCGGCTATGGTAGTGGCGCAAAGCTTGCTGGTATTGAGCAGCTCGTACAGCAGCCTGAAGACGGTCCTCCTCAAGCAGCAGCGCGTCGTCTTGTCGCAGCTACTCTTTCTCAAGCTCATCATAAGCGAGCACTCGAGGTGACCCGTATACGAGTTCCGTGGGGAGAACTGCCTCTACTCCATAGACTACAGCAAAAGGCGTCTGGCCGGTGGCTCGATTTGGCGTCGTCCTGACTGACCAAAGAACCACCGACAGCGCCTCAATCCAGTTCTTTCTGCACTTGCTCAGCCTGTTGAAAGTCCTGGACTTGAGCCCGCGCAGCACTTCAGCATTTGCCCTCTCCGCTTGACCGTTGCTTCTCGGATGAGCAACAAAAGCGAAGCAGACCTTGGCGCCAAGATCTTGGACGTACTGCATGAAGGTGCGGCTCGTGAATTGTGTGCCGTTGTCGGTGATGATCCTGTTAGGGATCCCGAAACGGCAAACAATCGACCTGAAGAACTTGACTGCTGACTGTGCTGTCACCTTCCTCACTGCTTCCACTTCCGGCCACTTTGTGAACTTGTCGATTGCAACGTACAAGTACTCAAAGCCCCCAATAGCTCGGGGAAAGGGGCCGAGGATGTCGAGCCCCCAGACCGAAAATGGCCAGGATAAAGGGATCGTCTGGAGAGCTTGAGCTGGTTGGTGTATCTGCTTGGAATGGAACTGGCACGCTTCACACTTGGTTACTTGTGCAGTTGCATCCTGGAGGGCTGTTGGCCAAAAGAAACCTTGCCGGAACGCTTTGCCGGCAAGTGCTCTTGCACCAATGTGGTGACCACATATGCCTCCATGTATCTGTGCCAACAGCTTTTGTCCGTCTTCCCGGTGAATACACTTCAATTTCACGCCGTTGAGTCTTCTTCTGTACAGTGTGTTGTCGACAAACTGGTACATACTTGACTGCCGGGCTACTCTTTCCGCTTCTTCTTGCTCTTCGGGAAGTTCTCCTGTCTGAAGGAAACAGACAATCTGCTGTGCCCATGCTGGAGCCTGCGGCTCGACAACAAGGACTAAAGGCACGTCTGCTACTGTGGGAACATCCGCTTCTACGGCGAGAACCTGAGGCTCAGCCGGAGCTTGATGTTCCCCGGCAAGCTTGCCGAAGCAAAGCTTGTCGGGAGCGTCTGCTTCAACGGAACAAACCTTAAGGCTTGCCGGAGTAGACTGCTCACCAGAAATCAACTTCCTCTTCTTGCTCTGTCCAGTTGACGGTGTTATAGACGGTTGAGTCAGCTTGAGCACAAAGATCCCTGGTTCCACAGGTAACTTAAGTGCGGGCACTTTGACAGGCCATCGGCAATGTCGTTCTGAGCTCTTGGAACATGTTCCATCTGTAGGCCGTCAAAGTGCTCTTCTAGCTTTCTTACTTCATCAACGTAAGCTTCCATCAACGGACTCTGATAATTCTTGTTCACTTGGCGGACGACAAGCTGTGAGTCACCCCTGACAATGAGCTTCTTGATCCCAAGGTCTCCTGCGATCCTGAGACCGGCAAGCAAAACCTCATACTCTGCGGTATTGTTTGTTGCTTGCTCCTTGGGAAAGTGCATCTGGACTACGTACTTGAGGTGCTCTCCGGTGGGTGCGACAAGTAGCACGCCCGCACCGGCGCCTTGCAGCGAGAAGGCACCATCAAAGTACATCAGCCACTCCTTGCTTGCTTCCTTGACGGGGATGCTCGTCTCCGGAATTTCTTCATCTTGTGTTGGCGTCCATTCTGCTATGAATTCTGCCAACGCTCTGCTTTGGATAGTGGAAGTGCTCTCAAACTTGAGGCCAAAGCTTGACAGTTCCAGTGCCCACTCGACAATCCTGCCTGTCGCTTCTGGATTTTGGAGTATCCTCTTCAGCGGAAAACGAGTGACGACTGTGATCTCATGTGCTTGAAAGTAATGGCGCAGCTTTCTCGAGGCCATGAGAAGGCCGAAAAGCAATTTCTGCACACCAGAGTACCTTGACCTAGCCCCTTGCAGAAGGGAACTGGCAAAGTAAACTGGGCGCTGCACCATTCTTTTCTGCATCTTCTCAAGCGGCTGCGCAGATCCATCTTTGTCGGGACCAGAGCTTGCCGGTGAAGTGCTCTGCTTGTCGCTGGCTGCATCTGCCGTGGTTGCTGGCTCATCATCCGCCTCTCTCTCCGCTACTAACGCAACACTAACCACTTGATTGGTTGCCTCTATATACAGCAGCAACTTCTCTTGTGGCTTAGGTGCGACAAGTGTTGGAGTAGAGGACAGGTATCTCTTTAAGTCCTGCAGCGCTGCCTCCGCTTCCGGAGTCCATTTCATTGGACCTGCCTTTTTCAATATTTTGAAAAATGGCAGGGCGCGCTCAGCAGACCTAGAGATAAACCTGCTGAGAGCAGCTACGCAACCGGCAAGTCTTCGTACATCCTTGACGCGCTTTGGTGCTTCAATCTGCTCAATGGCTTTGATCTTGTCGGGGTTGGCTTCAATTCCCCGCTGAGACATGAAGAACCCGAGAAGCTTGCCGGAGGGGACTCCAAACACGCACTTCTCGGGGTTAAGCTTGAGGTTGATCTTGCGCAGATTTGCAAAGGTTTCGTCTAAATATTGAATCAGAGTCGCCTTGTCCTTGCTCTTGACCACCATGTCATCCATGTAGGCTTCCACATTTCTGTGCATTTGCGGTTCAAAAGCGTGATGGACTACCCTTGCAAATGTTGAACCAGCATTCTTTAAACCGAAAGGCATCCGTACAAAACAGTATGTGCCACATGGGGCGATGAATGCGATCTTCTCCTCATCCTCTTCTGCCATGAAGATCTGATGGTACCCTGAGTATGCATCAAGAAATGACAGCAAGTCACATCCGGCCGTGGAGTCAACAATCTGGTCGATGCGCGGCAAGGGAAATCGATCTTTGGGACAAGCTTTATTGACATCGGTAAAGTCGATACAAAGCCTCCATTTCCCGTTTGCCTTGCGCACGACTACAGGATTGGCCAACAACGTAGGATGGAGCACTCCTCTAACAAGGCCTGCTGCTTCCAATTTCTTGATTTCTACCGCGTTGAATTCTTGGCGCTCCACCGCCTGCTTCCTGACTTTCTGCTTGACGGGCCGCGCATGAGGACAGACGGCAAGATGGTGATCGATTACTTTCCTGGGAACACCGGGGATGTCAGACAGTTGCCACGCAAACACGTCGACGTTCGCCCACAGGAAAGCAACGAGCGCGCTTTCCTATTTAGGGTCGAGAGTGGCACTGATGGTGAAGGTACCACCAGTGCCATCTTCCTTGGCGGACACCTTCTTGGTCTCTGGTGGAGCTGCCATTGTCTTCTTACACTTGCCGGTGGAGCTCGATGGTGCGTCCTCGACGGTAGCGCAGCACTCCGAAGAGGTGCGCTTGCCGGAGTAGGCATCAGAACTCTTGCCGGACTAGGTCTTCTTTGCCCCGGGAGCTTCAGCGGCAAGTGACTTGCGATCTGTTGCGGCTGCTGCTTCCCGGTAGATCTTGTCGGCGCAGATAAGGGCATCCTTCTTGTCGCCAGGGACAGAGATGACACTTATTGGGCCTGGCATCTTCAGCATATTGTATGCATAGTGAGAGGCTGCTATGAACTTGGCGAGTGCTGGACGGCCGAGTATCCCATTGTAGGGCAGTGGAAAGTCAGCAACGTCAAAAGTGACCCTCTCAGTCCTGAAGTTCAATTCGCTGCCAAATGTCACCGGCAGGGTGATCTTTCCCTTCGGCTTGCTTCTTCCCGGATTGATTCCTTGGAATGTGCCGGTCTCTTCGAGCTCGCTATCAGGGATCTGGAGTTTCTGGAGCACCGTGGAGGAGATCAGGTTCAAGCCGGCCCCGCTGTCAACTAGCATCTTAGTGACCTTGAGGTTGCGGATAGTTGGAGAAACCAACATCGGCAAGCATCCGACTGCAGTTATGCGATCAGGGTGGTCCTCAATATCAAAGATGATAGGCGTGCTGGACCATTTCAGAGGCTTGCGTGACTCGACGGGTGGTTCTACCGCATTGACTTCCCGCATCCATTGCTTGAGCTGGCGGTGGGAAGTATGTAGAGAAGCACCACCGTCAACGCACAGGACCTCGGTGGCTTTCTAGAACTCCTGCTCATCGGTCTCGTCATCATCCATGTCTTCGTCCTCGTCGTCATCTTCATCCTTGTCGCGGCCGCGTGGAGGTCTATCTCCTTGCCGCTGCTTGGCCTTGCCGCGGCGTCCTCCTCGGCCGGGGCGTTTCTTGCCGGCTCCTCCAGCACCTTCCTGGGCCTTCTCCTTGTCGCGCCGCTCGTATTCAGCCTTTTGCTGTTCAACAAGCTGCTTGACCTTCTTGCAGCTCTGGAGGTCATGGCCCTTGGTGTGGTGGATCTTGCAGTATTGCTTGCTGGTGCCGTCCTGCTTGTCGGCGACCGCTACAGTCTGGTGGTTAGTGCCGCCGGAGCTATCAGCTTTGGCTTTCTTGGCGCCACCTTCATTGCCGGACTGCTCAACGACTAGCACATCTTTGCCTTTCTTCTTCCTGTTGTTCCGCCGCCGGTTTTTCTTTGCCGGGGCGGCCTCTTCGCTGTCAGACCCTCCTGCTTCTATACTCTCTCCGGGGAGTTTCCTTCCCTCCTCAGCATGTGCGCACTTGTCGGCCAGGGCATATAACTCACTGACGTCTTTGATCTTGCACATCGCCATTTCCTCCCGCATCCTGCGGTTTCGCACGTTCTGATGGAACGCGCTGATTACCGCGGTAGGGTGGACATCTGGGATGTTGTGCTGTACGCGGCTGAATCTCTGAATGTACTTGCACAGGGATTCCCCCTCCTTCTGGGCGAGCAGATGAAGGTCGCTTTCCTGGCCAGGAGGCTTGTGGCCGCCTGTAAAGGCGCCGACAAACTGATGGCATAGGTCTGCCCAGGAGGATATGGAGTTGTTCGGCAAGTGCATGAGCCAGGATCTGACATTAGGTTTGAGTACCAGCGGGAGGTAGTTGGCAAGGATCTTGTCGTCCCGCCCCCCGGCAGCCTGCACCACGATGGTGTAGATGCTGAGGAACTCCGACGGATGCGACTTGTCGTCGTACTTCTCTGGTACGTCTGGCTTGAAATTCTTCGTGCTGGGCCACTGGACCTGCCGCAGCTCACGAGTGAACGCAGGGCAACCTACCGCGTACGGCAAGTCACCTGGTTCCCCTGGCGCGTGCATGTCGACAGTAGGCCCAGCCCGCTGATCGATTGATGCCGCGCTTCTCTTTGGCGCTCGATGCGAGTTCGAGCGTCTTGCTGTCGTTCGTGAAGAACTTGGCGCTGATCGCGACGAGCTCGTGGATCTGACGATGCAGTGGAGTCGCTGTCGAGGTGGATCCGGCGAGTCGGCGATCTTGGCCTTCGGGGTGGAGAGTGCACAGTGGTTGCACCCCCACCGGTTTCGTTGCCACCGGCTCGTGCCTGGTGGTCCTGCCGCGGCAGCGATGTACTTGGCTGCCGTGGAGTGTCGCCATTGGCGAAGCCGATGAGACTCTGAATGGTGGCCCTCCACTCATCGATCTTGTCCGACGTTGGAGGGTAATGTAGGAGCAGTTGAGCCCGCGCCAAAGCTTCTGCCGGAGTGGTGGGCGGCAGTGGCGAACGGTGCGAGGAGAGGGATATGCTCGGACTTCTAACTATGTTAGAAGGAGCAGTATCACGTCCAGGCGACCATGCCTCGCTCATGCCAGCATGTTGGCGTGCATGCTGGTCTTGCGCACCCCGAGATCCACCAGCTCGATCTTGGCCCAACGAACGTATGGCTCTGCGAACACCATGGCGCGGTTGGTCCTGCGCCTCCTGGGATGGGTGTGGTGCATGTACGGACGCCGAGGTCTGCGCAGCCTTGTCCTTGGACCTGGCAGCACTGTGAGCTCCCTCGTCGATGTCCGTTCTTCCGCCGGCGTCTACCCCACCACCCGTTTGCTCCAGTGGCGGTGGGATCAATGCGGACGGAACATCTGCCGCTGAAGCCTTCTACTTCGGTGGCATGTCGATGAAGAAGATGAAGATCTAGCTCGTGTGAACGCCGGATCGGGTTCACACAACCTCGACGCCCCCTACCTGGCGCGCCAAAGATGTCGGGGAAACTGATCCACGAACACCTATGGGACCGGCGGACCAAGCCCCTTTCGGTTCGGCGGGGGGCGGAGATCGCACGAAGAGCAGATCGAGGCGAAGCACACGAGCGGTTTACCCAGCTTCGGAGCTCTCCGGAGAGATAATACTCCTACTGTTGCTTGTCTGATTGTATTGAGTTCTTGCTCGGGAGCGCTGAGTGTTATCGTACACTCTCGTTGCTAACGAGACCGAGCGTGAGTGTTTTCTGGCTTCGAACCTTCCGAACCCCCCTCTACGTTGCGCATGGGCCTCCTTTTATATGCTCAAGGGGTCACCGACAGGTGGCAACGTAGACAAGGGTAAAAATGGAAAAGGAGTTGCGGTTGGTACAACAACCTGTACAGTGTATCCTACCTAACCCTGATGGCATGGGACAAAGGCATTAAATGCCCGTCTATGTCGCCCAAAACAGTGCAGAAAGGGACTGTCAGGGGCGCCACCGCTCGCCACGATGGCAATCTTGTCAGCGCCGCTTGCCACCGTGTACCGCTGGCTGCACAGCCTCTCGCCACGCGCGCCTGGAAAGGCTCCAGGGCGACACGTTGGTAGATGCGCTAGAGCGTAGGTACATGGTGGTAGCGTGCACTTGCCGCGGTTGTTGCCTTGTCGCATCCGGAAGCTTGTCGCTCACCAGGCCTTGCCGGGACGCGTGGCGCGTCGCGGCAAGTTCCTTGAGATGCCTTGGTTTGCCTTCCCGACAAGCTCATTGTGCCTTGGTCGGCCTTCCCGGCAAGCTCCTCTTCTCGGGGCCTTGTCTCCTTGTCGTGAATACTTTGTTCTTGAATGGCTCCACAGGAACCACGGAGGACCTTCGCGGTTACCGTGGCAAGCCTTGCCGCGGGGTGCTGCAGCTGCCCGTGCACAAGTTCGGGATACTAGGGTACCCCTACTCTAGTACACCGACAGCGGGTTATTTTCATGATGGGTGTTTATTCACTTGTCATTACACGAGAGAGACTGGTAATTGGGATGCCCAGTCCCCTTAATCAAAATAAAGAAAATATAATAAAACATACTCCCCCAAAAAATCTATTGTTTGTAGGGCACCTAAGGATTCGGCTAGCCATGGCTTGTGTTTGTATGGTTGAGTGGGAATAAACTTTACCTTTCCGCTTGGGAACCACTGATAATGTGTTTAGCATGGAAGATGTTGAAATCCTTTGTCGTGACATTGACAGGAAAAGCACACCTCTCAAAATGTATTCATCTCTGTTTTAAGATTCAAGCTCTAGCACCTCTGCAAATGTCTACTTCCCTCTGCGAAGGGTATATCTATTTACTTTTTGGGATTTCTATTTCTGTGCCCCTCCTTACTTAGTTGTGCTTAGTTTTGCCCATAGCATCAAATTTTCCTCACTTTTGGCCTCCACCACTCAGCCCATTTCCACAAAAGCCTAAACGGAGCATTATCGTCGGGTCAATGCAGTTGACCGTTACCTGCTCAGTTACTGACGCGTGGGTCCTCACTTCTGAAATAAGGGGGGAATCACAATGGAGATCCTCCTCTAGGCAATGGCAGAGGCGATGGAGTCGCCGGATCCTCGATAGCGAGCTCGCTGGTACGAGTACTGCTCCCGTCGTTGAATCCAGATCCGGAAACAGGGCATGTGAACTTGCATATTATCGACATTGTCGATGAGGAATCATAGGAGGATAATTCGGACGATGATGATGATGAGGAGGAACACGATGCTGGCGAGGAGGAGGAGGAGGAAGAAGTTTCTGACGAGGAGGATAAGGAAGAAGTTTCTGACAAGGAGGAGGAGGAAGAGGATTCTAACGAGGAGCAGGAGCAGGAGGAGGATGTAGAAGATGTGGGCTATCAGGGAGTATGGAGATCATCGCTCATCCTTTGCAAACATGGATCTGATGATTGCATTGGACGATGAGGATGATCAGATGGATGACTAGGAGCTTTTCGATGCTAATGTCTAGGAGGATCTACCGCTGCTCAGATTGGAGGCCAACCGGGGCTGCAAGTCTGCCCCAATTGTGGTGGAGAAGTATGAGCTCAGCCCTCAGTTTGTGCAGAATGCTCAAGGGCCCCACTGGCACGTGGCTCGCCATCTTAAGCGTCTCCAACCCCCTTCTAGCAAGTGATGAGGATCAGACATGTAGATGTCCATCGTTAAATGAAAACGTTTATGTTATTTGAATGTGCTTAATGAATCAGTGTATGGTACATGTTGGATTGTGTATGTTCAAAGGGTTTTTGCATGTGTGCATTGATATCTCTCCAACGTATATATAATTTTTGATTGTTCCATGCTATTATATTACCCATTTTGGATGTTTATGGGTTTTATTTTACACATTTATATCATTTTTGGGACTAGCCTACTAACCGGAGGCCCAGTCCGTATTACTATTTTTTTGCCTATTTCAGTATTTCGAAGAAAAGGAATATCAAACGGAGTCAAAACGGAATGAAACCTTCAGGAGCGTGATTTTTGGAACAAACGTGATCCAGAGGGCTTGGAGTGCAAGCCAAGAAGCAGCCCAGGCGGCCACGAGGGTAAAGGGTGCGCCCACCTCTGTAGGGCGCGCCCCCTATCTCGTGGGCCCCTCGGGCGGCCACCAACGTATTTCTTCCTCCTATATATACCCACGTACTCCAAAAACATCCAGGGAGCCAACGAAAAACAATTTCCACCGTTGTAACCTTCTGTATCCGCGAGATCCCATCTTGGAGCCTTCGCCGGCGCTCCGCCGAAGGGGGAATCAATCACGGAGGGCTTTTACATCAACACCATAGCCCCTCCAATGAGTTGTGTGTAGTTTACCACAGACCTTCGGGTCCATAGTTATTAGCTAGATGGCTTCTTCTCTCTTTTTGGATCTCAATACCATGTTCTCCCCCTCTCTTGTGGAGATCTATTTGATGTAACTCTTTTTGCGGTGTGTTTGTCGAGATCCGATGAATTGTGGGTTTATGATCAAGTTTATCTATGAGAAATATTTGAATCTCCTCTGAATTCTTTTATGTATGATTGAGTTATCTTTGCAAGTCTCTTCGAATTATCAGTTTGGTTTGGCCTACTAGATTGATCTTTCTTGCAATGGGAGAAGTGCTTAGCTTTGGTTTCAATCTTGCGGTGTCCTTACCCAGTGACAATAAGGGTAGCAAGGCACGTATTGTATTGTTGCCATCGAGGATAAAAAGATGGGGTTTATATCATATTGCATGAGTTTATCCCTCTACATCATGTCATCTTTCTTAATGCGTTACTCTGTTCTTATGAACTTAATACTCTAGATGCATGCTGGATAGCGGTCGATGTGTGGAGTAATAGTAGTATATGCAGGCAGGAGTCGGTCTACTTGTCACGGACGTGATGCCTATATACATGATCATGCCTAGATAGTCACATAATTATTCGCTTTTCTATCAATTGCTCGACAGTAATTTGTTCACCCACCGTAATACTTATGCTATCTTGAGAGAAGCCACTAGTGAAACCTATGGCCCCCGGGTCTATCTTTTATCATATAAGCTTTCAATCTACTTTTATTTGCATCTTTACTTTTCCAATCTATATCAAAAATACCAAAAATATATTTATCTTATCATACTATCTCTATCAGATCTCACTTTCGCAAGTGGCCATGAAGGGATTGACAACCCCTTTATTGCGTTGGTTGCTAGTTCTTTGTTTGTTTGTGTAGGTGCGTGGGACTTTTGAGGAGCCTCCTACTGGATTGATACCTTTGTTCTCAAAAACCGAGGGAAATACTTACGCTACTATTGCTGCATCATCCTTTCCTCTTCAAGGAAAACCAATGCAAGCTCAAGACGTAGCAAGAAGGATTTCTGGCGCCGTTGCCGGGGAGGTCTTCGCTCAAGTCAAGACGTACCAAGTACCCATCACAAACTCATCTCCCTCGCATTTACATTATTTGCCATTTACCTCTCGTTTTCCTCTCCCCCACTTCACCCTTGCCGTTTTATTCGCCCTCTCTTTCCCAATCTTCTCCTCTCTTTTTTGCTTGCCTTTTTCTATTTGCTTGTGTGTTGGATTACTTGTTGCCATGGCGCAAGATAATACCAAATTGTGTGATTTCTCCAATACCAATAATAATGATTTCCTTAGTACTCCGATTGCTCATCTTAATGATGTTGATTCTTGTGAAATCAATACTGCTTTGCTGAATCTTGTTATGAAAGATCAATTCGCCGGCCTTCCTAGTGAAGATGTCGCTACCCATCTAAACAACTTTGTTGATTTGTGTGATATGCAAAAGAAGAAAGATAGGGATAATGATATTGTTAAATTGAAGTTATTTCCGTTTTCACTTAGAGATCGTGCTAAAGTTGGGTTTTCGTCTTTGCCTAAGAATAGTATTGATTCTTGGAACAAGTGCAAAGATGCTTTTATCTCTAAATATTTTCCTCCCACTAAGATTATCACTCTTAGGAACGATATTATGAATTTTAAACAACTTGATCATGAGCATGTTGACCAATCTTGGGAAAGAATGAAATTGATGATTCGCAATTGCCCTACTCATGGTTTGAATTTATGGATGATCATACAATTTTTTTATGCCGGATTAAAATTTGCTTCTAGAAATCTTTTAGATTCGGCCGCGGGAGGCACGTTTATGGAAATTACTTTAGGAGATGCTACGAAACTTCTTGATAATATTATGGCTAATTATTCTCAATGGCACACCGAAAGATCTACCAGTAAAAAAGTGCATGCTATAGAAGAAATTAATGTTTTGAGTGGGAAGATGGATGGACTTATGAGATTGTTTGCTACTAAGAGTGCTCCTATTGATCCCAATGATATGCCTTTGTCTACTTTGATTGAGAATAATAATAAATCTATGGATGCGAATTTTATTGGTAGGAATAGTTTTGAAAACAATGCTTATAGAGGAAACTTTAATCCTAGACCGTTCCCTAGTAGTTCCTCTAATAATTATGGAAATTCCTACAATAATTCTTATGGTAATTTTAATAAGATGTCCTCTGATTTTGAGAATAGTGTGAAAGAATTTATGATCTCTCAAAAGAATTTTAATGCTTTGCTTGAAGAAAAATTGCTTAAAGTTGATGATTTGGCTAGGAACGTTGATACACTTTTGCTTGATGTTGATTCTATTAAACTTAGATCTACTCCTCCTAAGCATGATATCAATGAGTCTCTCAAGGCCATGAGAATTTCCATTGATGAGTGCAAGGAAAGAAGCGCTAGATTGCGCGCTAAGAAAGATTGCTTTGTGAAAACGTGTTCTTCTAGTTTCCGTGAAAATAATGATGAAGATCTTAAAGTTATTGATGTGCCCCCTATTAGATCTTTGTTTTGCAATACGAATCTTAATAATAATGGGACTGGATATGAGTCAACTTTAGTTAGAAGGCGTCCCAATAATTCGGAGTTTTAGATCTTGATGCCAAATTTGTTAAAAGTGGGATTGGAGAGGTCATGACTTTAAATAGCATTTAACCCACTATCTCGGATTTCAAGAAATTTGATTATGATAATTGTTCTTTAGAAAGTTGTATTTCCTTGTTGCAATCCGTTGTTAATTCTCCTCATGCTTATAGTCAAAATGAAGCTTTTACCAAACATATCGTTGACGCCTTGAGGCAATCTTATGATGAAAAACTTAATTTGGAAGTTTCTATAGCTAGAAAACTTAATGATGAGTGGGAACCTACTATAAATATTAAAATTAAAGATCATGAGTGTTTTGCTTTGTGTGATTTGGGTGCTAGTGTTTCCACGATTCCGAAAACTTTATGTGATATTCTAGGTTTCCATGATCTTGATGATTGCTCTTTAAATTTGCACCTTGCGGATTCCACCATTAAAAAGCCAATGGGAAGGATCAATGATGTTCTCATTGTTGCAAATAGAAATTTGGTGCCCGTAGATTTTATCGTTCTTGATATAGATTGCAATCTTTCTTGCCCTATTATACTTGGTAGATCTTTCCTTAGAATGATTGGCGCGATTATTGATATGAAGGAAGGGAATATTAGATTCCAATTTCCATTAATGAAGGGCATGGAGCACTTTACAAGAAAGAAAATTAAATTACCTTATGAATCTATCATGCGAGCTACTTATGAATCGAGTGCCAAAGATGACACTACTTAGATCTATCCTCGCTTTTATGCCTAGCTAGGGGCGTTAAACGATATCGCTAGTTGGGAGGCAACCCAATTTTATTTGTGTTTTTTGTTTTTGTTTCTGTTTAGTAATAAATTTTGCATCTACCTTCTGTTTAGATGTGTTTTTATGTTTTAATTAGTGTTTGTGCCAAGTAGAACCTATAGGATAACCTACGGTGATAGTTAATTTGATTCTGCTAAAAAACAGAAACTTTGCATGCACGAATTTAGTTTTGTTAAATCACAGAAACGTGATTTTGCGTTGATTCTTTTTGCTGTAGATCAATAGACAAATTGTACGGGACATCCTATTTTGGTAGGATTTTTAGAGTTCCAGAAGTTTGCGTTAGTTACATATTGTTACAGACTGTTCTGTTTTTGACAGATCCTGTTTTTCGTGTGTTGTTTGCTTATTTTGATGCATCTATGGCTAATATTAAGTGGTATGAACCATAGAGAACTTGGAATACAGTAGGTTTAACACCAATATAAATAAAGAATGAGTTCATTACAGTACCTTATGTGGTGGTTTTGCTTTCTTTCACTAACAGGGCTTATGAGATTTCCTGTTGAGTTTTGTGTTGTGATGTTTTCAAGTTTTGGGTAAAGATTTGATGGACTATGGAATAAGGAGTGGCAAAATCCTAAGCTTGGGGATGCCCATGGCACCCCAATATATTCAAGAGTATCCAAAATCCTAAGCTTGGGGATGCCCCCGGAAGGCATCCCCTCTTTCGTCTTTGTTCATTGGTAACTTTACTTGGAGCTATATTTTTATTCGCCACATGATATGTGTTTTGTTTGGAGCGTCGTGTATGATATTAGTATTTGCTTTTTAGTTTACCACAATCATCCTTGCTGTACACACCTTTTGGGAGAAGCCCACTTGATTAGAATTTTTTAGAATACTCTATGTGCTTCACTTATATCTTTTGAGTTAGATAATTTTTGCTCTAGTGCTTCACTTATATCTTTAGAGCACGGCGGTGGCTTAATTTTGTATAAATTGTTAGTCTCTCATGCTTCACTTATATTATTTTGAGAGTCTCTTAGAACAGCATGGTATTTGCTATGGTTATGAATTTGGTCCTAGAATGATGAGCATCCAAGTTGGGTATAATAAAAACTATCATAGAAAGTGCATTAAACACTAGGATCGATTTGATACTTGATAATTGTTTTGAGATATAAAGGTGGTAATGTTAGAGTCATGTCAGTGGGTAATTATGAAATTGAGAAATACTTGTGTTGAAGTTGGCAAGTCCCGTAGCATGCACGTATGGTAAAAGTTGTGTGACAAATTTGTTGCATGAGGTGCTCTTTTGATTGTCTTCCTTATGAGTGGCAGTCGGGGACGAGCGATGGTATTTTCCTACCAATCTATCCCTCTAGGGGCATGTGTAGTAGTACTTTGCTTAGAGGGCTAAATAGAATTTTGCAATAAGTATATGAGTTCTTTATGACTAATGTGAGACCACGGATATACGCACACTCACCCTTCCATTTAGCTAGCCTCTATTATACTGCACAACTTTCGCCGGTATCATGCACCCATTATTTACCTTCCTTAAAACAGCCACCATACCTACCTATTATGGCATTTCCATAGACATTCTGAGATATATTACCATGCAACTTTCCACCGTTTCGTTATTATGACACGCTCCATCATTGTCATATTGCTCTTTGCATGATCATGTAGTTGGCATCGTATTTGTGGCAAAGCCACCTTCATAATTTTCATACATGTTACTCTTGATTCATTGCATATCCCGGTACACCGCCGGATGCATTCATATAGAGTCATATCTTGTTCTAGCTTTGAGTTGCAATTCTTGAGTTGTAAATCAATAAAAGTGTGACGATCTTCATTATTAGAGCATTGTCCCAGTGAGGAAAGGATGATGAAGACTATGATTCCCCCACAAGTCGGGATGAGACTTCGGACTTTAAAAAAAGGAGAGAGGCCAAAACGAAAAAAAAGAAAGGCCAAAGAAAAAAAGAAAAAAAAAGAAAAAAAAGGGAGAAAAAAAGAATTAATAGCACCATCATCTTCATGATAGAGTCTCCTATGTTGTCACTTTCATATACTAGTGGGAATTTTTCATTATAGAACTTGGCTTGTATATTCCAATGATGGGCTTCCTCAAAATGCCCTAGGTCTTCGTGAGCAAGCAAGTTGGATGCACACTCACTTAGTTTCTTTTGTTGAGCTTTCATACATTTATAGCTCTAGTGCATCCGTTGCATGGCAATGCCTACTCACTCACATTGATATCTAATAATGGGCATCTCCATAGCCCATTGATAAGCCTAGTTGATGTGAGACTATCTTCTCCCTTTTTGTCTTCACAACCACCACCATATACCACCATAGTGCTATGTCCATGGCTTGCGCTCATGTATTGCGTAAGAGTTGAAAAAGCTGAAGCGCATTAAAAAGTATGAACCAATTGCTCGGCTCGTCATCGGGGTTGTACATGATGGGAGTATTTTGTGTAATAGAAATGAAGCATGGCCTAACTATATGATTTTGTAGGGATAAGCTTTCTTTGGCTATGCTATTTTGATAGGACATGATTATTTGTTAGTATGCTTCGAAGTATTATTATTTTTATGTTTTATAAGCTTTTATCTTGAATCATTTGGATCGGAACAATCATGCCACAATAAATAAAACTACATTGATAATTATGCTAGATAGCATTCCACATCAAAAATTCTGTTTTTATCATTTACCTACTCGAGGACGAGCAGGAATTAAGCTTGGGGATGCTTGATACGTCTCCAACGTATCTATAATTTTTGATTGTTCCATGCTATTATATTACCCGTTTTGGATGTTTATGGGATTTATTTCACACATTTATATCATTTTGGGACTAACCTACTAACCGGAGGCCCAACCCGTATTGTTGTTTTTTTTGCCTATTTCAGTATTTCGAAGAAAAGGAATATCAAACGGAGTCCAAAAGGAATGAAACCTTCGGGAGCATGATTTTTGGAACAAACGTGATCCAGAGGGTTTGGAGTGCAAGCCAAGAAGCAGCCGAGGCGGCCACGAGGGTGGAGAGCGCGCCCACCCCTGTAGGGTGCACCCCACTATCTTGTGGGCCCCTCGGGCGGCCACCGATGTACTTCTTCCTCCTATATATACCCACGTACCCAAAAAAAATCCAGGGAGCCAATGAAAAACAATTTCCACTGCCGTAACCTCCTGTATCCGCGAGATCCCATCTTGGAGCCTTCGCCGGCGCTCCGCCGAAGGGGGAATCAATCACGGAGGGCTTTTACATCAACACCATAGCCCCTCCAATGAGTTGTGTGTAGTTTACCACAGACCTTCGGGTCCATAGTTATTAGCTAGATGGCTTCTTCTCTCTTTTTGGATCTCAATACCATGTTCTCCCCCTCTCTTGTGGAGATCTATTTGATGTAACTCTTTTTGCGGTGTGTTTGTCGAGATCCGATGAATTGTGGGTTTATGATCAAGTTTATCTATGAGAAATATTTGAATCTCCTCTGAATTCTTTTATGTATGATTGAGTTATCTTTGCAAGTCTCTTCGAATTATCAGTTTGGTTTGGCCTACTAGATTGATCTTTCTTGCAATGGGAGAAGTGCTTAGCTTTGGTTTCAATCTTGCGGTGTCCTTACCCAGTGACAATAAGGGTAGCAAGGCACGTATTGTATTGTTTCCATCGAGGATAAAAAGATGGGGTTTATATCATATTGCATGAGTTTATCCCTCTACATCATGTCATCTTTCTTAATGCGTTACTCAGTTCTTATGAACTTAATACTCTAGATGCATGCTGGATAGCGGTCGATGTGTGGAGTAATAGTAGTATATGCAGGCAGGAGTCGGTCTACTTGTCGTGGACTGCTACATCTTGAGCTTGCTTTGGTTTTCCTTGAATAGGAAAGGGTGATGCAGCAATAGTAGCGTAAGTATTTCCCTTAGTTTTTGAGAACCAAGGTATCAATCCAGTAGGAGGCTCCTCAAAAGTCCCACGCACCTACACAAACAAACAAAGAACTCGCAACCAATGCAATAAAGGGGTTGTCAATCCCTTCATGGCCACTTGCGGAAGTGAGATCTGATAGAGATAGTATGATAAGATAAATATATTTTTGGTATTTCATGATATAAATTGGAAAAGTAAAGATGCAAATAAAAGTAGATTGAAAGCTTATATAATAAAAGATAGACCAGGGGGCCATAGGTTTCACTAGTGGCTTCTCTCAAGATAGCATAAGTATTACGATGGGTGAACAAATTACTGTCGAGCAATTGATAGAAAAGCGAATAATTATGAGATTATCAAGGCATGATCATGTATATAGGCATCACGTCCGCAACAAGTAGACCAACTCCTGCCTGCATCTACTACTATTACTCCACACATCGTCCGCTATCCAACATGCATCTAGAGTATTAAGTTATTAGAATAGATTAACGCATTAAGAAAGATGACATGATGTAGAGTGATAAACTCATGCAATACGATATAAACCCCATCTTTTTGTCCTCGATGGCAATAATACAATACGCGCCTTGCAACCCTTATTGTCACTGGGTAAGGACAACGCAAGATTCAACCCAAAGCTAAGCACTTCTCCCATTGCAAGAAAGATCAATCTAGTAGGCCAAACCAAACTGATAATTCAAAGAGACTTGCAAAGATAACTCAATCACACATAAAAGAATTCAGAGGAGATTCAAATATTTCTCATAGATAAACTTGATCATAAACCCACAATTCATCAGATCTCGACAAACACACCGCAAAAAGAGTTACATCAAATAGATCTCCACAAGAGAGGGGGATAACATGGTATTGAGATCCAAAAAGAGTGAAGAAGCCATCTAGCTAATAACAATGGACCCGAAGGTCTATGGTAAACTACTCACAACTCATCAGAAGGGCTATGGTGTTGTTGTAGAAGCCCTCCGTGGTCGATTCCCCCTCCGGCGGAGCGCCGGCAAAGGCTCCAAGATGGATCCCGCGGATACAGAAGGTTATGGAAGTGGAAATTGTTTTTCATTGGCTCCCTGGATGTTTTAAGGGTACGTTGGTATATATAGGAGGAAGAAGTACGTCGGTGTAAGCCCGGGGGGCCCACGAGATAGGGGGGCGCGTGAAAGCACAAGTGCTCCCTAAGTGATTTTGGTAATTAATGTCAACATATCTCTTGTTAGACTAACACTTTTACCTAGTATGTTTCAGATAAGTTCAACAATGAAGTGACATGGACTAAAGGATGTGGAACCCCTTCAAGATGCTAAGGACAAAGAATTGGCTCAAGCTTCAAGCACAAGACTCTACATTTTATATTTTAGTGATCCAAGATCACATTGAGTCTATAGGAAAATCCAATACTATCAAGAAGGGATGAGGTGTTGCTTAATGAGGCTCTTGCTCAAAGTGCTTAGTGATATGCTCCAAAGCCCTCAACTACTTTCTCACATCCACATATGACCTAAACCAAAAGTAAAACTCGGCCCCACCGATTCTTTCTATCCGGCGCCACCGAGTTGAGATGTCATAGCCACTGCCACAAACCCTAGGCAAATCGGTCTCACCGATAGGGATCTTGGTCTCACCGAGATGGGATTGCAATCTTTCTGTATGTCCATTACCAAAATCGGTCTCACCGAGTATGTGTAATTGGTCCTACCGAGATTGCAATGTAAACTCTCTGGTTCCCTTTTGTAACATTTCGGTCTCACCGAGATGAGCGAATCAGTCCCACCGAGTTTGCCTGACCAACTCTCTGGTTAGCTTATTACCAAAATCGGTCCCACCGAGTTTGTGTAACCGGTCTCACCGAGATTACGTTATACCCTAACCCTAACCATATCGGTCCTACCGAGTTGCATGTCGGTCCCACCGAAAATCCTAACGGTCACTAGATTTGCTGAATCGGTCCGACCGAGTTTCTTAATTCGGTCCCACCGAGATTGGCAAGTTGTGTGTAACGGTTAGTTTTTGTGTGGAGGCTATATAAACCCCGCCACCTCCTCTTCATTCATGGAGAGAGCCATCAGAACGAACCTACACTTCCAACTTACATTTTCTGAGAGAGAACCACCCACACTTGTGTTGAGGCCAAGATATTCCATTCCTACCATATGAATCTTGATCTCTAGCCTTCCCCAAGTTGCTTTCCACTCAAATCCTCTTTCCACCAAATCCAAATCCTGTGAGAGAGAGCTGAGTGTTGGGGAGACTATCATTTGAAGCCCAAGAGCAAGGAGTTCATCATCAACACACCATTTGGTACTTCTTGGAGAGTGGTGTCTCCTAGATTGGCTAGGTGTCACTTGGGAGCCTCCGACAAGATTGTGGAGTTGAACCAAGGAGTTTGTAAGGGCAAGGAGATCGCCTACTTCGTGAAGATCTACCACTAGTGAGGCAAGTCTTTCATGGGCGACTGACAAGGTGGGATAGACAAGGTTGCTTCTTCATTGACCCTTCTTGGGTGGAGCCCTCCGTGGACTCACGCAGCCGTTACCCTTCGTGGGTTGAAGTCTCCATCAACGTGGATGTACGATAGCACCACCTATCGGAACCACGACAAAAACATCCGTGTCTCCAATTGCGTTTGAATTCTCCAATACCATCCCTTTACATTCTCGCAAGTTGCATGCTTTACTTTCCGCTGCTCATATACTCTTTGCATGCTTGCTTGATATGTATTGTGTTTGTTAAACTTGTGCCAAAACTCCACTTCAACTTAAGGAAATAAAAAACTGCTACTTTTAGCACTTAGTGTCTAATCACCCCCCTCTAGACACCTCTTCTCGATCCTTTCAGCGCGCCCTACAGGGGTGGGCGCGCCCTCCACCCTCATGGCCGCCTCGGCTGCTTCTTGGCTTGCACTCCACGTTCTCTGGATCACGTTTGTCCCGAAAATCACATTTCTAGCCCTTGTGCACCTCATGTTGATCTTATGCATCCTACCCTTGATGAGTCAATTGACATGATCAAGAATCTTAGAACTGCTAATCTTACCACTAGGGGCTTGCCTAGAAACTTGATTGGAAACTTGCCTACTCTTGAGTGTGCCTACACTATATGGAAATTTCTTGAGAAACGATTTCCGGATTATTCCTTGAAAAATTTAGATGAAATTCTCCATAAGTCTATTGCCTTGAGTAAGATGAATTCCAATGATCCTATGTTTGGTGATTGTCTATTTGAGCTTACAAATCTTATGCGTGCCAAAGGAAATGTTGGAATCATTAGCGATATTATTTCCAAAGCTATTAAAATTCATAAAGAAGATCATTGTCAAACTCACTCTAATGAATCACCCTCTCTAGGATTTGATCCACCACATGACAATGTTGAACATGGATACTATGATGAGGATGATGATAGTGACTTTGATCTTGAGGATGCAATGAGACACTTTGGTCTTATGGCAAAGCTTCGGGGATATATGGCAGGAGGAAAGGAATGGGTTCTTGATAGTGGGTGTACCGATCACATGACTGGAGATAAAGACATGTTTCGTGAGCTTGCTGAAAACGATGGTCCTCGAAAGTATGTCACTTTCGGTGACAACTCAAAGGTAAGGTGGTTGGACTCGGTAAGGTGGCCATCTCACATGATAGCTCCATTCAAAATGTTATGCTCGTTGAATCTCTTGGCTACAACTTACTTTCAGTATCTAGACTTGCTGATTTCGGTTTCAATGTCCTATTTACTAAAGTAGACTGCCAAGTGTTTCGTAGAGATAATCATAAAATGGTCTTTACCGGTATACATAGAGGTGATCTTTACATTGTTGATTTCACTAAAAAGGCTCAACCTAGAACTTGCTTTATTGCTAAATCTTCTAAAGGTTGGTTATGGCATAGACGATTAGGTCATGTTGGCATGCGAAATCTTGACAGGCTTATTAGAGGAAATCATATCCTTGGTGTTAACGATGTCATATTTGATAAGGATAGACTTTGCAGTGCTTGTCAAGCAAGTAAACAAGTTGGAGGAAGGCATCCCGTAAAGAACATCATGACCACAAGAGGCCACTCGAGCTACTTCATATGGATCTCTTTGGTCCAAACGCTGACAAGAGTCTCAGTGGAAGTTCTTTTGGTTTAGTTATAGTTGATGATTTTTCAAGATTTACGTGGGTGTTCTTTCTTGATGACAAATCACAGGTCTAAAAGATATTCAAAAACTTCGCTAGGAAGGCCCAAAATCAATTTGAAGTGAAGATCAAGAAGGTTCGCAGTGACAACGGAACGGAGTTCAAGAACGCAAATGTGGACACCTTTCTCGACGAAGAAGGGATTTCACATGAGTTCTTGGCTACGTACACACCTTAACAAAATGGAGTTGTTGAGAGGAAGAACCGGACGCTCATCGAAATGGCAAGAATGATGCTTGATGAGTACAAGACGCCGAAGCACTTTTGGGCAGAAGCGGTTGAGACAGCTTGTCATGCAACAAATCACTTGTATCTTCACAAGCTACTCGGCAAGACGGCATACGAGCTCCTCACCGGTAACAAACCCCAAGTTGGATACTTTCGAGTATTCGGCTCAAAGTGCTACATTCTTGATAAGCATCGTCGTTCTAAATTGGCTCCTAAGTCTCATGAAGGTTTCCTACTTGGTTATGGCTCAAACTCTCACACATACCGTGTCTACAAAAATTTCACCCGAAAGGTTGAAGAAACGGTAGATGTGAAGTTTGATGAATCTAACGGCTCGCAAGTAGAGCAATTGCCAATTGATGTAGGAGACAAAGACCCCTCAGAAGCAATCCAAGACTTGTCTATTGGCAAGGTTCGTCCAACGGAGGTGAAGGAGAGTACCTCATCCGTCGAAGGGAAACTTCTACCTCATGACAAGGTGAACCAAGAGTTGATACGGAAGCATCCACAAGTGGGACACACCAAGATGAAGAAAACGAGGAAGTACACCAAGACGAACGTCAACAACCTCCTTCACCACCACGATAAGAGAATGACAACGCCAACAATGAAGAAGGCCAAGAAGAAGAACAAGATGAAGAAGATGTTCAACCAAGACCCAAGCAAAAGCTCTCACGAGTTCAAGCAAGAATTGCTAAAGACCATCCCGTCGAGCAAATCTACAATGATATCCAAACCGGGAGAATCACTTGCTCAAAAACTGGTTTAGCTAACTTTTGTGAACACTATTCATTCATCTCTAGCATTGAACCTATGAAGGTTGAAGAAGCTTTGGAAGATCCGGACTGGATAAATGCTATGCATGAAGAGCTACACAACTTTGAGAGAAATCAAGTTTGGACATTAGTTGAGAAGCCCGACAACAAGCACAACATCATCGGTACCAAATGGGTGTTTCGCAACAAGCAAGATGAAGATGGACAAGTAGTTCGCAACAAAGCACGTCTCATCGCCCAAGGCTACACACAAGTCGAAGGTATGGACTATGTGAGACTTATTCTCCCGTTGCTAGACTTGAGTCCATTCGCATCTTACTTGCCTATGCTAATCACCATGATATCACCTTGTACCAAATGGACATTAAAAGTGCTTTTCTAAATGGTGAAATAGAGGAGGAAGTCTATGTTAAACAACCTCCCGGCTTTGTCAATCCTAAGAAACCTAATCATGTTTACAAGCCCCACAAAGCTCTTTATGGACTTAAACAAGCTCCTAGAGCTTGGTATAAATGCTTGACCAAGTTCCTTATTGAAAAAGGCTTTGAAATTGGAAAAATTGATTCTACTCTTTTTACTAAAAGGGTCAATGGAGAATTATTTGTATGCCAAATTTATGTTGATGATATTATATTTGGATCAACTAACCCTCATTTTAGTGAGAAGTTTGGAAAGCTAATGTCGGAGAAGTGTGAGATGTCGATGATGAGTGAACTCAAATTCTTTCTTGGGTTACAAATAAAGCAAAATAAGGAAGGCACTTTTGTCTCTCAAACGAAGTACACCAAGGACTTATTCAAGAAGTTAAATATGCAAGAATGCAAAGGTATGACTACACCCATGCCTACTAGTGGACATCTTGATTTGGCCAAAGATGGTGCACCGGTCGATCAAAAGGTTTATCACTCTATGATTGGTTCATTGTTGTATCTATGTGCTTCACGTCCCGATATTATGCTAAGTGTGTGCATGTGTGCACGATATCAAGCTGCACCTAAGGAATGTCATCTTAAGGCCGTGAAAAGGATAGTGAGATACTTAATTCATACACCAAATTTCGGCATTTGGTATCCTAAGAGGGCCTCTTTTGATCTTGTTGGCTACTCCGACTCGGACTATGCCGGTGACAAGGTTGATAGAAAGTCCACTTCGCGTACTTGTCAATTCCTTGGTAGATCTCTTGTGTCTTGGTCTTCCAAGAAACAAAACTTGGTATCCTTATCCACCGCCGCAGCGGAATACATTGCCGCTGGTTCATGTTGTGCTCAATTACTTTGGATGACCCAAACTCTTAAAGATTATGGGATATATGTGAAACATGTTCCATTACTTTGTGATAATGAGAGTACAATCAAGATTGCTTACAATCCCGTGCAACACTCTCGAACTAAGAATATTGAAGTTCGTCAACATTTCATTTGAGATCATGTTGCCAAAGGGGACATTAATCTTAAGCATGTTTGCACCGAAAAACAATTAGCGGATATTTTCACCAAACCACTTGATGAGAAAGTGTTTTGCAGGTTAAGAGGTGAACTGAACATCATTGATGCTTCAAACTTGGAGTGGGAACTGCACTGGATACATGCAAGACATGAGCTTATAACTAATCCTTGATATTTCTCTTATGATGATGATTTTACATCTTGGATATTTTGCACCTTGCATGTTATCTAACCCTTGCAGGAACTTGGATGAATCTAACTCTATGAGATTGCAACTTACTCACATCTTGAGCAATCTCTACATCACCAAGTCTCTACATAATGGTGGTTGAAGACAAGGAAGCATGAAACCATTCAAACATATCCTTTGACAAATTCTATGTTGAAATTCATGATTGTCATTTTGGATACACAAGTGCTCTTTCTTGCAAAAACTAACCCATGTAGGAAGATGAACTCAAACTCTGAGTGGTGCTCCCAACTCTTGATGAGCTACATCAACCTTGAGCAACCCACACAAGTTCAACTACATGATCATGATCAACACCACCACCCAAGGTATGTTATTCTATCTTAGAGAAGCTTTACTCCAAGTCATGCGTCAAAGCAACTCAACAAGATGTGAATTCAAGATGCTTAAATGAAAAATGGTAACCCCATTTGAGCTTAAATGATGAGTATGACCTATGATCAAGTGATCTCACTTGACTCCTAAGTCTATATACTCTAACATAGGTGACTTTCTCGCCAACCATTTCTAGATGAAGTTCTCGTGTGTTCTTTTCTGTGCTCTTGCATTTGTCTCATGCATATTTGTTTCCCCTTTCAAAAAAAACTTCATCTAGATTTCTTTTCTTTTCTGTTTGTTCTGCATCTAATTCATTGCAAATCTTTCTGTTAAGTCCTTGCAAATCCTTGTGAGATCTTACTTGTCTAGTGAGCTGAGGTGACAAGAGTTTTCTCTGTGATGAATTTGGTCACACCGGTCCTTTGGTTTTGGTCCAACCGAATCCTTTCGGTGCAACCGAAGAATACAACTCGGTGCAACCGATTTCACTACAAGAAAAACATTTTGCCACTTATTCCTGCATTACTTTTGATCCAGCTCCACTCAATGAATCTTGTCCTCTACCAGCATCACATTTACCTAGTTGCTTTGTTCTGTGACTCAAGGACCAAACCCACTCACGATAAATTCCAGAAGACCCTTCTTGGAAATTGATGTCAAAGGGGAGAGAGAGATCACATCAAAGCTTAATCATATCTCTAGGGGGAGAGAATACTCAAGGAGAGAGAGTAATCTTCAAGGATCCCAGATGCTTGGTGTTCAAGAGGAGAGATGTTACATGTCTTCTAGAGGGGAAAGACATGTTCATATGTGCTTATTTGCACTAGCTCTGTTCTTTTGTCTCCTTGAGCTCTGATTTTCTGTTCCCTATCTTCTCCTAGTATCCCATGCTAGATTCAGGGGGAGCAAGACATCCAAGGGAAAGAAATTCTTTGAATTCATTGCACATCTTTACCTTTGGGGACATGTCGATATCCAATGTGGTACTTGGTACTCACTCTCTACATGTCATCCCAGTCTTGGTACTCTTGTGGTTTCTTCTTGTTTGCTCTGGCTAGTAGATGGATCTGTGTTATCTAACCTTATTTTCACAGGTTCATTCCATCCTAAGACAACTCAAGACCACAAGGTAAGTATATGCATCATAGTCATGTGTATGAGGAATTCTTGCTGATGTACATATTGTTTGCAAGAAGGACTCATGAACATGAAGGTACATTTCCCACAATTCTTTGCTCTGATGCATATAGCCAAGATACATGTAACACATTACCTACTATGTCATGATTATGCATTCACATGCTTCTATTTTCCATATTCACATGACTGCATACATGTAGGGGGAGCCTATGCATGTTACATGTCTTTCCAAAGCTTTACTTATTATTCTCTCTATATCTTTATCTAAAGCTTTGATGTATGTTGTCATCAATTACCAAAAAGGGGGAGATTGAAAGCACAAGTGCTCCCTGGGTGATTTTGGTAATTAATGTCAACATATCTCTTGTTGGACTAACACTTTTACCTAGTATGTTTCAGATAAGTTCAACAATGAAGTGGCATGGACTAAAGGATGTGGAACCCCTTAAAGATGCTAAGGACAAAGGATTGGCTCAAGCTTCAAGCACAAGATTCTACATTTTATATTTTAGTGATCCAAGATCACATTGAGTCTATAGGAAAAGCCAATACTATCAAGAAGGGATGAGTTGTTGCTTAATGAGGCTCTTGCTCAAAGTGCTTAGTGATATGCTCCAAAGCCCTCAACTAATTTCTCACATCCACATATGACCTAAACCAAAAGTAAAACTCGGCCCCACCGATTCTTTCTATCCGGCGCCACCGAGTTGAGATGTCATAGCCACTGCCACAAACCCTAGGCAAATCGGTCTCACCGATAGGGATCTCGGTCTCACCGAGATGGGATTGCAATCTCTCTGTATGTCCATTACCAAAATCGGTCTCACCGAGTATGTGTAACCGGTCCTACCGAGATTGCAATGTAAACTCTCTGGTTCCCTTTTGTAACATTTCGGTCTCACCGAGATGAGCGAATCAGTCCCACCGAGTTTGCCTGACCAACTCTCTGGTTAGCTTATTACCAAAATCGGTCCCACCGAGTTTGTGTAACCGGTCTCACCGAGATTACGTTATACCCTAACCCTAACCATATCGGTCCTACCGAGTTGCATGTCGGTCCCACCGAAAATCCTAACGGTCACTAGATTTGCTGAATCGGTCCGACCGAGTTTCTTAATTCGGTCCCCCCGAGATTGGCAAGTTGTGTGTAACGGTTAGTTTTTGTGTGGAGGCTATATAAACCCCGCCACCTCCTCTTCATTCATGGAGAGAGCCATCAGAACGAACCTACACTTCCAACTTACATTTTCTGAGAGAGAACCACCCACACTTGTGTTGAGGCCAAGATATTCCATTCCTACCATATGAATCTTGATCTCTAGCCTTCCCCAAGTTGCTTTCCACTCAAATCCTCTTTCCACCAAATCCAAATCCTGTGAGAGAGAGTTGAGTGTTGGGGAGACTATCATTTGAAGCACAAGAGCAAGGAGTTCATCATCAACACACCATTTGGTACTTCTTGGAGAGTGGTGTCTCCTAGATTGGCTAGGTGTCACTTGGGAGCCTCCGACAAGATTGTGGAGTTGAACCAAGGAGTTTGTAAGGGCAAGGAGATCGCCTACTTCGTGAAGATCTACCACTAGTGAGGCAAGTCTTTCATGGGCGACGGACAAGGTGGGATAGACAAGGTTGCTTCTTCGTGGACCCTTCTTGGGTGGAGCCCTCCATGGACTCACGCAGCCGTTACCCTTCGTGGGTTGAAGTCTCCATCAACGTGGATCTACGATAGCACCACCTATCGGAACCACGACAAAAACATCCGTGTCTCCAATTGCGTTTGAATTCTCCAATACCATCCCTTTACATTCTCGCAAGTTGCATGCTTTACTTTCCGCTGCTCATATACTCTTTGCATGCTTGCTTGATATGTATTGTGTTTGTTAAACTTGTGCCAAAACTCCACTTCAACTTAAGGAAATAAAAAACTGCTACTTTTAGCACTTAGTGTCTAATCACCCCCCTCTAGACACCTCTTCTCGATCCTTTCAGCGCGCCCTACAGGGGTGGGCGCGCCCTCCACCCTCATGGCCGCCTCGGCTGCTTCTTGGCTTGCACTCCACGTTCTCTGGATCACGTTTGTCCCAAAAATCACGCTCCCGAAGGTTTCATTCCATTTGGACTCCGTTTGATATTCCTTTTCTTCAAAATACTTAAATAGGCAAAAAATAGCAATACGGGCTAGGCCTCCGGTTAGTAGGTTAGTCCCAAAAATGATATAAATGTGTAAAATAAAGCCCATAAACATCCAAAAACGGGTAATATAATAGCATGGAACAATCAAAAATTATAGATATGTTGGAGACGTATCAAGCATCCCCAAGCTTAATTCCTGCTCGTCCTCGAGTAGGTAAATGTTAAAAACAGAATTTTTGATGTGGAATGCTACCTAGCATAATTCTCAATGTAATTTTCTTTATTTTGGCATGATTGTTCAGATCCAAATGACTCAAGATAAAAGCTTATAAAACATAAGAATAATAATACTTCAAAGCATACTAACAAATAATCATGTCCTATCAAAATAGCATAGCCAAAGAAAGCTTATCCCTACAAAATCATATAGTTAGGCCATGCTTCTTTTTCATTATACAAAATACTCCCATCATGTACAACCCCGATGACGAGCCGAGCAATTGGTTCATACTTTTTAACGCGCTTCAGCTTTTTCAACTCTTACGCAATACATGAGCGCAAGCCATGGACATATCACTATGGTGGTATATGGTGGTGGTTGTAAAGACAAAAAGGGAGAAGATAGTCTCACATCAACTAGGCGTATCAACGGGCTATGGAGATGCCCATTAATAGATATCAATGTGAGTGAGTAGGGATTTCCATGCAACGGATGCACTAGAGCTATAAATGTATGAAAGCTCAACAAAAGAAACTAAGTGTGTGTGCATCCAACTTGCTTGCTCACGAAGACCTAGGGCATTTGAGGAATGCCATCATTGGAATATACAAGCCAAGTTCTATAATGAAAAATTCCCACTAGTATATGAAAGTGACAACATAGGAGACTCTCTATCATGAAGATCATGGTGCTATTTTGAAGCACAAGTGTGGAAAAGAGATAGTAACATTGTCGCTTCTCTCTTTTTCTCTCATTATATTATTTCTTTTGCTCTTTTTTTTCTTTCTCCTTTTTTTCTTTTTTCTTTTTCCTTTTTTTCTTTCTTTGGCCTTTCCTTTTTTTCTTTTCGGCCTTTCTCTTTCCCCCCTTTTTTTTGTAAAGTCCGAAGTCTCACCCGACTTGTGGGGGAATCATAGTCTTCATCATCCTTTCCTCGCTGGGACAATGCTCTAATAATGAAGATCATCACACTTTTATTGATTTACAACTCAAATCTAGAAGAAGATATGACTCTATATGAATGCCTCCGGCGGTGTACCGGGATATGCAATGAATCAAGAGCGACATGTATGAAAATTATGAAGGTGGCTTTGCCACAAATACGATGTCAAGTACATGATCATGCAAAGAGCAATATGACAATGATGGAGCGTGTCATAATAACAGAATGGTGGAAAGTTGCATGGCAATATATCTCGGAATGGCTATGGAAATGCCATAATAGGTAGGTATGGTGGCTGTTTTGAGGAAGGTAAATAATGGGTGCATGATACCGGCGAAAGTTGCGCGGTATAATAGAGGCTAGCTAAGTGGAAGGATGAGTGTGCGTATATCCATGGACTCACATTAGTCATAAGAACTCATATACTTATTGCAAAAGTCTACTTAGCCCTCGAAGCAAAGTACTACTATGCATGCCCCTAGAGGGATAGATTGGTAGGAAAAGACCATCGCTCGTCCCCGACTGCCATTCATAAGGAAGACAATCAAAAGAGCACCTCATGCAACAAATTTGTCACACAACTTTTACCATACGTGCATGCTACGGGACTTGCCAACTTCAACACAAGTATTTCTCAATTTCATAATTACCCACTAGCATGACTCTAACATTACCACCTTTATATCTCAAGACAATTATCAAGCATCAAATTGATCCTAGTGTTTAATGCACTTTCTATGATAGTTTTTATTATACCCAACTTGGATGCTCATCATTCTAGGACCAAATTCATAACCATAGCAAATACCATGCTGTTCTAAGAGACTCTCAAAATAATATAAGTGAAGCATGAGAGACTAAAAATTTCTACAAAATTAAGCCACCGCCATGCTCTAAAAGATACTCCCTCCGTTCCTAAATATTTGTCTTTCTAGAGATTCCAATGGACTACCACATAGGGATGTATATAGACATATTTTAAAATGTAGATTCACTCATTTTGCTCCGTATGTAGTCACTTGTTGAAATCTCTAGAAAGACAAATATTTAGGAACGGAGGGAGTATAAGTGAAGCACTAGAGCAAAAACTATCTAGCTTAAAAGATATAAGTGAAGCATATAGAGTATTCTCATAAATTCTAATCAAGTGGGCTTCTTCCAAAAGGTGTGTATAGCAAGGATGATTGTGGTAAACTAAAAGGCAAATACTAATATCATACACGACGCTCCAAGCAAAACACATATCATCTGGCGAATAAAAATATAGCTCCAAGTAAAGTTACCAATGAACGAAGACGAAAGAGAGGATGCCTTCCGGGGGCATCCCCAAGCTTAGGCTTTTGGATACTCTTGAATATCTTGGGGTGCCATGGGCATCCCCAAGCTTAGACTTTTGCCACTCCTTATTCCATAGTCCATCAAATCTTTACCCAAAACTTGAAAACTTCACAACACAAAACTTGTCAGGAAATCTCATAAGCCCTGTTAGTGAAAGAAAGCAAAACCACCACATAAGGTACTGTAATGAACTCATTCTTTATTTATATTGGTGTTAAACCTACTGTATTCCAAGTTCTCTATGGTTCATACCACTTAATATTAGCCATAGATGCATCAAAATAAGCAAACAACACACGAAAAACAGAATCTGTCAAAAACAGAATAGTCTATAGCAATCTGTAACTAACGCAAACTTTTGGAACTCTAAAAATCCTGAAAAAATAGGAAGTTCTGGAAAATTTGTCTATCGATCCACAGCAGAAAGAATCAACGCAAAAGAACGTTTCTGTGATTTAACAAAACTAAATTCGTTCGTGCAAAGTTTCTGTTTTTCAGCAGAATCAAATTAACTATCACCGTAGGTTATCCTATAGGTTCTACTTGGCACAAACACTAATTAAAACATAAAAACACATCTAAACAGAAGGTAGATGCAAAATTTATTACTAAATAGAAACACAAACAAAAAAACACAAATAAAATTGGGTTGCCTCCCAACTAGCGCTATCGTTTAACGCCCCTAGCTAGGCATAAAAGCGAGGATAGATCTAAGTAGTGCCATCTTTGGCACTCGATTCATAAGTAGCTCGCATGATAGATTCATAAGGTAATTTAATTTTCTTTCTTGGAAAGTGCTCCATGCCCTTCCTTAATGGGAATTGGAATCTTATATTCCCTTCCTTCATATCAATAATCGTGCCAATCATTCTAAGGAAAGGTCTACCAAGTATAATAGGGCAAGAAAGATTGCAATCTATATCAAGAACGATAAAATCTATGGGAATCAAATTTCTATTTGCAACAATGAGAACATCACTGACCCTTCCAATTGGCTTTTTAATGGTGGAATCCGCAAGGTGCAAATTTAAAGAGCAATCATCAAGATCATGGAAACCTAGAATATCACATAAAGTTTTCGGAATCGTGGAAACACTAGCACCCAAATCACACAAAGCAAAAGACTCATGATCTTTAATTTTAATCTTTATAGTAGGTTCCCACTCATCATTAAGTTTTCTAGGTATAGAAACTTCCAAATTAAATTTTTCATCAAAAGATTGCATCAAGGCATCAACGATATGTTTGGTAAAAGCTTTATTTTGACTATAAGCATGAGGAGAATTAACAACTGATTGCAACAAGGAAATACAACCTTCTAAAGAACAATTATCATAATAAAATTCCTTGAAATCCGAGATAGTGGGTTCAATGCTATTTAAAGTCATGACCTCTCCAATCCCACTTTTACCAAATTTAGCATCAAGATCTAAAAACTCCGAATTATTGGGACGCCTTCTAACTAAAGTTGACTCATCTCCAGTCCCATTATTATTAAGATTCATATTGCAAAACAAAGATCTAAGAGGGGACACATCAATAAATTTAAGATCTTCATCATTATTTTCACCTAAGTTTTCTAGTTTGGCAGCCATCTTATTGACTAAGGTAGCTTGCTTATCAGAAATTTGGGCTATAGAATTTTCAAGCCGGCTAATTTGAGAGTTCAAACCACAAAATTCTTTAGACATATCATCAAGCTCCTTGTTCATAAACCCCAAAAAACCTTTTTGTTCTTTAAGCTCTTTTCTGAAGAAATTATTGTGCTCAAATTGTAAAGTCATAAAACTTCTAATGTTTGATTCAATCTCTTCCATCCTTCTAAGAAGGAGGTCGGTACTTTTAGGCAAAGCCATAAGGACAAATTGGCACACAAAAAGACAAGCGAGAGAGAGAGAGAGGAGAAGATTGGGAAAGAGAGGGTGAATAAAACGGCAAGGGTGAAGTGGGGGAGAGGAAACGAGAGGCAAATGGCAAATAATGTAAATCCGATGGAGATGAGTTTGTGATGGGTACTTGGTATGTCTTGACTTGAGCGAAGACCTCCCCGGCAACGGCGCCAGAAATCCTTCTTGCTACATCTTGAGCTTGCGTTTGTTTTTCTTGAAGAGGAAAGGGTGATGCAGCAATAGTAGCGTAAGTATTTCCCTCAGTTTTTGAGAACCAAGGTATCAATCCAGTAGGAGGCTCCTCAAAAGTCCCACGCACCTACACAAACAAACAAAGAACTCGCAACCAACGCAATAAAGGGGTTGTCAATCCCTTCACGGTCACTTGCGAAAGTGAGATCTGATAGAGATAGTATGATAAGATAAATATATTTTTGGTATTTTATGATATAGATTGGAAAAGTAAAGATGCAAATAGAAGTAGATTGAAAGCTTATATGATAAAAGATAGACCAGGGGCCATAGGTTTCACGAGTGGCTTCTCTCAAGATAGCATAAGTATTACGGTGGGTGAACAAATTATTGTCGAGCAATTGATAGAAAAGCGAATAATTATGAGATTATCTAGGCATGATCATGTATATAGGCATCACGTTCGTGACAAGTAGACCGACTCCTCCCTGCATCTACTACTATTACTCCACACATCGACCGCTATCCAGCATGCATCTAGAGTATTAAGTTCATAAGAACAGAGTAACGCATTAAGAAAGATGACATGATGTAGAGAGATAAACTCATGCAATATGATATAAACCCCATCTTTTTATCCTCGATGGCAACAATACAATACGTGCCTTGCAACCCTTATTGTCACTGGGTAAGGACACCGCAAGATTGAACCCAAAGCTAAGCACTTCTCCCATTGCAAGAAAGATCAATCTAGTAGGCCAAATCAAACTGATAATTTGAAGAGACTTGCAAAGATAACTCAATCATACCTAAAAGAATTCAGAGGAGATTCAAATATTTCTCATAGATAAACTTGATCATAAACCCACAATTCATCGGATCTCGACAAACACACCGCAAAAAGAGTTACATCAAATAGATCTACACAAGAGAGGGGGAGAACATGGTATTGAGATCCAAAAAGAGATAAGAAGCCATCTAGCTAATAACTATGGACCCGAAGGTCTGTGGTAAACTACTCACAACTCATCGGAAGGGCTATGGTGTTGGTGTAGAAGCCCTCCATGGTCGATTCCCCCTCCGGCGGAGCGCCGGTGAAGGCTCCAAGATGGGATCCCGTGGATACAGAAGGTTACGGCGGTGGAAATTGTTTTTCGTTGGCTCCCAGTATGTTTTCGGGGTACGTGGGTATATATAGGAGGAAGAAGTACATCGGTGGAAGCCCGAGGGGCCCACGAGATAGGGGGGCACGCCCTATAGGGGTGGGCGCGCCCTCCACCCTCGTGGCCGTCTCGGCTGCTTCTTGGCTTGCACTCCAAGTTCTCTGGATCATGTTTGTTCCAAAAATCACGGTCCCGAAGGTTTCATTCCGTTTGGACTCTGTATGATATTCCTTTTCTTCGAAATACTGAAATACGCAAAAAACAGCAATACGGGCTGGGCCTCCGGTTAGTAGGTTAGTCCCAAAAATGATATAAATGTGTAAAGTAAAGTCCATAAACATCCAAAACGGGTAATATAATAGCATGGAACAATCAAAGATTATAGATACGTTGGAGACGTATCACGGACGTGATGCCTATATACATGATCATGCCTAGATAATCTCATAATTATTCGCTTTTCTATCGATTGCTCAACTGCAATTTGTTCACCCACTGTAATACTTATGCTATCTTGAGAGAAGCCACAAGTGAAACCTATGGCCCCCGGGTCTATCTTTTATCATATAAGCTTTCAATCTACTTTTATTTGCATCATTACTTTTCCAATCTATATCATAAAATACCAAAAATATATTTATCTTATCATACTATCTCTATCAGATCACACTTTCGCAAGTGGCCATGAAGGGATTGACAACCCCTTTATTGCGTTGGTTGCGAGTTCTTTGTTTGTTTGTGTAGGTGCGTGGGACTTTTGAGGAGCCTTCTACTGGATTGATATCTTCATTCTCAAAAACTGAGGGAAATACTTACGCTACTATTGTTGCATCACCCTTTCCTCTTCAAGGAAAACCAACGCAAGCTCAAGACGTAGCATGCATCATGCAAAACTTAACTAAAGTGGCACAAACATGCAAAACTTACCAAAAGCAGAAACATACAAAACTTACTTTAAAAGGGATCCATGCGCAAGGAATTTATGTTGTGAAGTTTTTTAAAAAAATTGAGGTATTGCAAGTCCATGATTTTTCCTAGTAACTAGTTAGAGGGCTCCATGCACAAGGATTTAGTTTTTGAGGCTTATTTCATTTTCTTTGATTTTTTTATTTCAAAATGAGGTCAAACTTGCAAGGTTGACCAATCCTACTAAACTATTGGAAATTTCAACTTTTGTTGTGCCTAGTGCCTCTACAACCAATTCAAAAGGTAAAATTCATTTTTGCCAATTTTCAGGACATAGATACATGACACTCGTAGTTCAAATTTGAGCTAGTTATGAGAAATGTCTAGAAATTTAGTAAATGCAAGAAATATAGAAATAAAACTAGATAATTCATGAAACTTCGTCAGTGTGCATCCAATGTGGTCTACTTTGGATGAAAAATGGAAAGACCCCATTTCATAACTTTTTTAGGCACTTACTTCACAAAAAAGTCATTTCTAGCACTTGAAAATGGAAAGTTAAATTTTTATTCCAAAAAATTATAATTTCTATGCAAACATTGTCCACAATGGTAACACCCATGGGTGTGCCAAATTTGGGCATGTTATTATGAACTATGCCATGGATGTGTTCATGACCATGGGTATATGCATTGAAACCATACAAGTTCATAGTAGATAGGCCATTTTGTGAAGTTTTTTTTTTCAAAATTGAGGTATGGAAAGTCCATGGTTTTCCCAACAATTAGTTCACACGAGAGGGCTCCATGCACAAGGATTTCATTTTTTGAGGCCTTTTCATTTTCTTTGTTTTTTAAATGAGGTCAAACTTGCAAGGTTGACCAATCCTACCAAACTGTTGGAAATTTCAAATTTTATTATGCCCAGTGCCTCTACCAACAATTCAATAGGTATACATGATTTTTTTTCAATTTTTAGGACATACATACATGACAGATTTAGTTCAAATTGGAGATAGTTTTGATAAATGTCTAGAAATTCAGTAAATGGATGAAATATGGAAATAAAGCTTGAAAATTCATGAAACTTGGGCAGTGCCAATCCAGTCCTTTGGATGAAAAATGGAAAGACCCAATTTCATAACTTTTTTCACGCACTTCACAATAAAGTCATTTCTGGCACTTGACAAATGGAAAATAATTTTTTATTCCAAAAAAATTTTAATTGTTATGCAAACATTGTCCACAATGGTAACACCCATGGGTGTGCCAAATTTGGACATGTTATTATGAACTATGCCATGGATGTGGCCATGACCATGGGCATATGCATTGAAATCCATACAAGTTCATATTAGATATGTCATTTTGTGAAGTTTTTTTTCAAAATTGAGGTATAGCAAGTCCATGATATCTCCTAGTAACTAGTTCACACAAGAGGGCTCCATGCACAAGGATTTAATTTGAGTTTTTTTTCATTTTCTTTGATTTTTTTCAAAATGAGGTCACACTTGCAAGGGAGACCAATCCTACCAGATGGTTGGGACTTCCAATTTTTGTTGTGCCCAATGCCTATACCACAATTCAAAAGGTAAAAATGATTTTTTGCCAATTTTCAGTACATACATACATGACACTTGTAGTTCAAATTTGAGCTAGTTTTGTTAAATGTCTAGAAATTCAGTAAATGAATGAACTATAGAGATAAAGCTTGAAAATTCATGAAACTTGTGCAGTGTTCATCCAATGTGGTGTACTTTGGTTGAAAAATGGAAAGACCCAATTTTATTACTTTTTTCTAGCACTTACTTCACAAAAAAGTGGGGCTATTGAAAATTAACTAGTCTACCTGGGCTCTGGTCATATACTGTTCGGTTAAGAAGGGTTTTTAGCAAAAAAATGCAGCTCTCTCTGCTCCACCGCTGCCCATACGCTTGCCTCTTGCCATCAAGAAGGCAAAGCCACACGTATGTGCCCCATTGCCACCACCACCGCCCTTCCCGCCACCAGGCAGTCCCACCAATTCTAGATGCCTCAAAACCAGTCTCCCGCCACCGACGCTCCACTCTCCATACTCCCCTGATTAAATAACGGTGACCAGCATCGTTCCAACGACGCCTTAGTCCATTGCTTCCATGCGCCGTGCAATCCAAATCTAGTTCAACCGCCATCATGAAAAAGATAAAGACTGCAAGGATCTCCACCGAAGGTTTCTGCCCTAGGGCGCCGGTGCCTGGCACCGGTGGCGGCTCCAACACCGGAGCGGCGGCAGGCTCCAACTCTGGTACGGGGGATAACCCTAGCACTAGCTTCTACTGCGGTGCCCCTCGATGGGGTCAAGCTCCTACTCCAACTACTCTGAGCTCAAGCACACGCCATCCGAGCTATCTTGTAAATGCAGGGGCTAGAGGAGAAGACGCCGAGGAGGAGGTGGCCTTCGAGGCGATGCAGGAACACCGCAACGTCTATGACATAAAAGATGTGGCCAAGGAATACAACATTCCGACTCCTACGTATGATGCCGCCGTGCTCACTTACCAGGCCGAGGAGGTCCTGCGCACGGCGCAGCAGCAGCTCGACCATGCGGTGCTAGTCGCATCTCTGTCCACGGTGCAGGTAGAGGCTGTCAGGCATTGGGCGACTGAAGAAGAGGCTGCAGCTCGAGAGCAGAGGAGGGCGGCGACTCTGCATTCAGCGGCCCTATCGAGGTGGAAGGCGAGGGACCGGACATTGTCGTCCTATCATCCTCTAACAATGAAGACCACAACAACGACGATGGCGGCACCATCATCCTTTCGGATGATGAAGACAAGTAGCCTTCCATTCGTTGATGCTGCCATCGCCGGCCGGCCATCTAATGTCGCCCTTATTAAAATAGCGTATTAGTGTAATGTCACTATGTTAGTTCTCTCTGTTAATCGTTCAACAAATCTAAGAACGTGGTTATTCAGTTTTATCCAATTCTCTTAACCTCCCAATCTTTGAATCTGTTGTGTTATACTCCGCCGCATTCTATCTTTCTAATGTCACTGATTCGTAGGCCCTTCTGTAACATAAACACTGTTGTGTCCCATCCCTCCAGCGTCACTGGTGTTGGGGAATGTAGTAATTCAAAAAAAAAATCCTACGATCACGCAAGATCTATCTAGGAGATGCATAGCAATAAGACGGGAGAGTGTGTCCATGCAAGATCTATGTAGTCGAACGTCTTCACGATCCAACCGATCCAAGTTCTGAATGTATGGCACCTCCGTGTTCAGCAAACGTTCAGCATGATGACGTCCCTCGAGCTCTTGATCCAGTTGAGGATCAAGGGAGAGTTTCATCAGCATGACGACGTGGCGACGGTGTTGGTGATGTTACCGGCGCAGGGCTTCGCCTAAGCACTACAATGATATGACCGAGGTGTTAAACTATGGAGGGGGCACCACACACGGCTAAGAGATCGTCTGTTGTGCTTTGGGGTGCCCCTGCCCCCATATATAAAGGAGGGAGGGAGGAGGCCGACGGCCGGGAGGGGCGCGCGCCATGGGGAGTCCAACTAGGATTCCCAATCCTAGTTGGAGTCCCCTTCCTTACGAAGAGGGGGAGAGAGGGAAGGAGTAGGAGAGGGAGAAGGAAAGAGGGGGCGCCGCCCCCTCCTAGTCCAATTCGGACATGCCAAGGGGGGGGGGGGGGCGGCCACCCTGCGGCCCTTCTTTCCTTTCCACTAAAGCCCATTAAAGCCCACTACTTCTCTCGGGGGGTTCTGGTAACCTCCCGGTACTCCGAAAACTGCCCGAACCTTTCCGAAACCTTCCCGGTGTCCGAACATAACCTTCCAATATATCAATCTTTATGTCTCGGCCATTTCGAGACTCCTCGTCACGTCCGTGATCTCATCCGGGACTCCGAACAAACTTCGGTCATCAAAAACACATAACTCATAATACAAATCGTCATCGAACGTTAAGCGTGAGGACCCTACGGGTTCGAGAACTATGTAGACATGATTGAGACATATCTCCGATCAATAACCAGTAGAGGAACCTGGAAGCTCATATTGGCTCCTACATATTCTACAAAGATCTTTATCGGTCAAACTGCATAACAACATACGTTGTTCCCTTTGTCATCGGTATGTTACTTGCCCGAGATTCGATCATCGGTATCATCATACCTAGTTCAATCTCGTTACCGGTAAGTCTCTTTACTCGTTCTGTAATGCTTCATCCCATAACTAACTCATTTTTCACATTGCTTACAAGGCTTATAGTGATGAGCATTACCGAGAGGGCCCAGAGATACCTCTCTGAAACATGAAGTGACAAATCCTAATCTTGATCTATGCCAACCCAACAAACACCTTCGGATACACCTGTAGAGCATCTTTATAATCAGCCAATTACTTTTTGACGTTTGATAGCACACAAGGTGTTCCTCCGGTATTCGGGAGTTGCATAATCTCATAGTCTGAGGAACATGTATAAGTCATGAAGAAAGCAGTAGCAATGAAACTGTAACGATCATAATGCTAAGCTAATGAATGGGTCTTGTCCATGATATCATTCTCCTAATGATGTGATCTCATTCATCAAATGACAAAACATGTATATGGTTAGGAAACGTAACCACCTTTGATTAGCAAGCTAGTCAAGTAGAGGCATACTAGGGACACTATGTTTTGTCTATGTATTCACACATGTACTAAGTTTCCAGTTAATACAATTCTAGCATGAATAATAAACATTTATCATGATATAAGGAAATATAAATAACAACTTTATTATTGCCTCTAGGGTATATTTCCTTCAGTCTCCCACTTGCACTAGAGTCAGCAATCTACATTACAAAGTAATGATTCTAACACCCATGAAGTCTTCGTGTTGATCATGTTTTGCTCGTGGAAGAGGCTTAGTCAATGGGTCTACAACATTCAGATCCATATGTATTTTGCAAATCTCTGTGTCTCCCTCCACGACTTGATGCCTGATATGTCTCCAACGTATCTATAATTTTTGATTGTTCCATGCTATTATATTATCTATTTTGGATGTTTAATGGGATTTATTATACACTTTTATACTATTTTTGGGACTAACCTATTAACTAGAGGCCCAGTCCAAATTGTTGTTTTTTTTGCCTATTTCAGTATTTCGCAGAAAAGGAATAACAAACAGAGTCCAAACGGAATGAAACCTTCGGGAGAGTCGTTTTTGGAACAAACGCAATCCAGGAGACTTGGAGTGGACGTCAAGGAAGCAACGAGGCGACCACGAGGCAGGGAGGCATGCCTAGGGGGGTAGGCGCGCCCCCACCCTCGTGGGCCCCTCGTGGCTCCCCTGACCGACTTCTTTCGCCTATATATATTCATATACCCTGAAAACATCTGAGAGCACCACGAAAACCTATTTCCACCGCCGCAACCTTCTGTACCCGTGAGATCCCATCTTGGGGCCTTTTCCGGCACTCTGCCGGAAGGGGAATCGATCACAGAGGGCTTCTACATCAACACCATAGCCTCTCCGATGATGTGTGAGTAGTTTACCTAAGACCTTCGGGTCCATAGTTATTAGCTAGATGGCTTCTTCTCACTCTTTGGATCTCAATACAAAGTTCTCCTCGATCTTCTTGGAGATCTATTTGCAGTGTGTTTGTCGAGATCCGATGAATTGTGTGTTTATGATCAAGATTATCTATGAACATTATTTGATTCTCCTCTGAATTCTTTTATGTACGATTTTTTATCTTTGCAAGTCTCTTTGAATTATCAGTTTGGTTTGGCCTACTAGATTGATCTTTCTTGCAATGGGAAAAGTGCTTAGCTTTGGGTTCAATCTTGTGGTGTCCTTTCCCAGTGACAGCGGGGGCATCAAGGCACGTATTGTATTGTTACCATCGAGGATAAAACGATGGGTTTTATATCATATTGCTTGAGTTTATCCCTCTACATCATGTCATCTTGCCTAATGCGTTACTATGTTCTTATGAACTTAATAATCTAGATGCATGCTAGATGGCGGTCAATGTGTGGAGTAATAGTAGTAGATGCAGAATCGTTTCGATCTACTTGTCGCGGACGTGATGCCTATATAGATGATCATGCCTAGATATTCTCATAACTATGCACTTTTCTATCAATTGCTCGATAGTAATTTGTTTACCCACCGTAATACTTATGCTATCTTGAGAGAGGCCACTAGTGAAACCTATGGCCCCCGGGTCTATTTTCCATCATATAAGTTTCAGATCTATTTTATTTTGCAATCTTTACTTTCCAATATATATCATAAAAATACCAAAAATATTTATCTTATTATCTCTATCAGATCTCACTTTTGCAAGTGGTCGTGAAGGGATTGACAACCCCTTTATCGCGTTGGTTGCAAGGTTCTTATTTTTTTGTCCAGGTACTAGGGATTTGAGTATAGCCTCCTACTGGATTGATACCTTGGTTCTAAAAAACTGAGGGAAATACTTACGCTACTTTGCTGCATCACCCTTTCCTCTTCAAGGGAAAACCAATGCATGCTCAAGAGGTAGCAATGCCGGATGGAATTGAAGTGTCTCTTGATGTGTTTGGTTCTCTTGTGAAATCTGGATTCCTTTGCCAAGGAAATTGCACCAGTATTGTCACAAAAGATTTTCATTGGACCTGATGCACTAGGTATTACACCTAGATCGGATATGAACTCCTTCATCCAGACTCCTTCATTTGCTACTTACGAAGCAATTATGTACTCTGCTTCACACGTAGATCCCGCCACGACGCTTTGCTTGGAACTACACCAACTGATAGCTCCACAATTTAATATAAATACGTATTGGATTGCGACTTAGAGTCATCTGGATCAGTGTCAAAGCTTGCATCGACATAACCATTTACGATGAGCTCTTTGTCACCCCCATAAACGAGAAACACATCCTTAGTCCTTTTCAGGTATTTTAGGATGTTCCTGACCGCTGTCTGATAATCCCCAAGTGCAGGGAATCACTATAGCAATTTCCAAAGGTGGAAGTGATAAGTATGGAGTGTCGAACCCATAAGGAGCTAATGGTAAGATCAATATTCTCTCAAGCCCTATCTGCCACTGATATGACTCTACGTACACCGAACGTTTGCTTCCAACTAGAAACGAGAAATAAAACTACATTGGGTATGAAGAGGATAACTTTGCATGATATCGGAGAGCTAAAACATAAAAGTAGGTGATGTTATCATAAAGTTAGAATATATTACTAAATATTATAAATAGCGAGTGTGGAATAATGATGGGTCGGTGTGCAGAATTATCCTAAGCAATTTTTAACAAGTCCGGTAGTCATTCCAATTTCATATGAGGGAGAGGCATAAGCTAACATACTTTCTCTTCCTGGATCATATGCACTTATCATTGGAACTCTAGCAAGCATCCGCAACTACTAAAGATCATTAAGGTAAAACCCAACCATAGCATTAAAGTATCAAGTCCCCTTTATCCCATACGCCGTGACCCACTTATCTGTGTTTATGCTTCTATCACTCAAGCAACGCAGACAATAAGTTGACCATGGACATATTGCAACACCCTACAGCAGGAACCCCTCACACTTGTGCGACAGGGAGAGCACCATAGGACAACACCAAAAAAACATACAACTCGTACCAATCTAGATCATCAATCAACCCAAGGACAAAGGATATCTACTCAAAACATCATAGGATGGCAACACATCATTGGATCATAATATGTGGAATAAAGCACCATGTTCAAGTAGGGATTACAGCGGGGTGCGGGAGAGTGGACCGTGTAAAGGAGATGAGGATGGTGACGATGATGGTGATGTTGATGAAGACGATCACCGCGACGACGATTCCCCTCCCGATGGCACTCTGAAGCCACCGAGAGAGAGGAGGAGAAGTTCTCCCCTTATTGCTTCCTCCTCCATGGCCTCCCCCTGGATGGGGAGAGGTTCTCCCTCTGGATCTTGGCCTTCATGTCGATGATGGCCCCTCCGGGATCCTTCCCCATGGCCTCCGGTGATGATGGCCCCCTCCGGCAGGGTGCCAGAGAAGGCCTAAATTGATTTCTCGTGGCTACAGAGGCTTGCGGTGGCAGAACTTCCGATCTAGGTTATTTCCCGAAGGTTTATGTATTTATAGGAGAGGTTGGCATTGATTTCACGTCAGGGGGGTCCCCGAGGTTTCCACGAGATAGGAGGCACGCCCTCCACCCTCGTGGGGCCCACGGAACTCCCCTCCGGTAGATTTTTGTTCCAGCATTTTTTATATTTCCCAGAAAAATTATCCATTGATTTTCATCGCGTTCCAAGAACTTTTATTTCTACACAAAAACAACACCACGGTAGTTCTGCTGAAACAGCGTCAGTCCGGGTTAGTTCTAATCAAATCATACCAAAATCATATAAAAGTATTGTAAACATGTCATGGATACTTCATAAATTATAGATACATGGAGACGTATCAGCATCCCCAAGCTTAATTCCTGCTCGTCCTCGAGTAGGTAAATGATAAAAGAAATAATTTATGAAGTGTGAATGCTAGCAAATGCATAAGGTTGATCAATGATAATTTCAATCACCTTTTCTAGCATCATTATATATCATAACAGTAGCTCATCTCATAAAACTTTTCATGATCAAGTAACAAGCTATTCACATGTTAAAGTATAGATCATAGACTTTCTTGAAACTAACAAACTATATTCTCAGTCATCAAACAATTGGAATTCATCTTATTTTCAGGAAGGGTCTATGTCAGAGCTTTAATTCAGCAAACTCAACATACTCAACTATCATTTAATCTTTCACAATTGCTAACACTAACGTCATATTTATGGGTTCAAAGTTTTAATCGGACACAGAGAAAGATAGGGGCTTATAGATTCGCCTCTCAACCTTTTACCTCAAGGGTAAAGTCAACAATAATAGTTCATGATAACTTACATCCAATTGGATATATATATCAGGATATTTCCAACACAATGCGCTTGCCAAAGGATAAAATGTAAAGAGTAAAGGTGAAGATCACCATGACTCTTGTATAAGGTAAAAGGCAAGAATAAAAGATAGGCCCTTCGCAGAGGGAAGCAGAGGTTGTCATGTGCTTTTAAGGTTGGATGCACAAAATCTTAATGCAAAAGAACATCACTTTATATTTCCTCTTGTGATAGAGACCTTTATTATGCAGTCTGTCGCTTTTATTTCTTCCCTATCACAAGTTCATATAAAAGCTTATTTTCTTCGCACTAATAGATCATACATATTTAGAGAGCAATTTTTATTGCATGCACCGACGACAACTTACTTGAAGGGTCTTACTCAATCCATAGGTAGGCATGGTGGACTCTCATGGCAAAACTAGTTTAAGGGATATTCGGAAGCAAAAGTAGTATCTCTACTTGGTGCAAAGAATTTGGCTAGCATGAGGGCGAAAGGCAAGCTCAGCATGTTGGATGATCCATGACAATATACTTTATTTCGGATATAAGAAAACATAACCCATTACATTGTCTTCCTTGTCCAAAATCAACCTTTTAGCATGTCATATTTTAATGAGTGCTCACAATTACAAAAGATGTCCAAGATAGTATGTTTATATGTGAAATCTCTCTTCCCTCAATATTCTTTCATGAATTGCTCAAGTGACCAATTCTGTGTTTGCTAACTTTCAATAAGTTTACTACCTATACTTATTACGTGTGAAGTCATTACTCCCCATGGTATAAGCATATAAAACATATATAAATTCAGATTTATGATATTCAATTCATTCAACCATTTACTCATAGGATATACGTGAAACACGTGAGTAAATGATAAACTACTCCGAAAGATATAAGTGAAGAACATTGAGTAGTCAAATAATTAACTAGCCATGGGGGAATTCTTTTTTATTCAAGATTTAAGATCCAATGATTTTATTCAAACATCAAGTAAAATTGAAAATACGCTCCAAGCCAAACACATATCATGTGACAAATACAAATATAGCTCCGAGTAAGGTATACCGATAGTTTTGAAGACGAAAGAGGGGATGCCTTCCAGGGCATCCCCAAGCTTAGGCGCTTCATTCTTCCTTGAATATTACCTTGTGGTGCCTTGGGCATCCCCAAGCTTAGGGTCTTTCCACTCCTTATTCTCCTCATATCAATATCTCACCCAAAGCTTGAAAACTTCAATCACATAAAACTTAACGGAACTTCGTGCGATAGGTTAGTATGATAAAGAGAAAACCATTCACTTTGGTACTGTCAAAGACAAGGTTCATAATTGTTCTCACACAATGTCTACTGTACCATACCATTTCTACAATTTATATTGAGAAATATAAGCAATAGAAACTAGAAGACAAGCAAACTATGCAATGAAAACAGAATCTGTCAGAAACAGAACATTCTGTAATGATCTGAACAGCAACCATACTTCTGCTACTCAAAAATTATGAAATAAATTGATGGACGTGAGGAATTTGTCTATTAATCGTCTGCAAAAAGAATAAACCTAAAATCACTCTCCAGTAAAAAAATGGCATCTATTCTCGTGAGCGCAAAGTTTCTATTTTTTACAGCAAGATTACAAAGACTTCACCCATGTCTTCCCAAAGGTTCTACTTGACACAAACACTAATTAAAACATAAAACCACATATAACCAGAGGCTAGATGAATTATTTATTACTAAACAGGAACAAAAAGCAAGAAACAAGATAAAATTGGGTTGCCTCCCAACAAGCGCTATCGTTTAACGCCCCTAGCTAGGCATGATGATTTCAATGATGCTCACATAAAAGATAAGAATTGAAACATAAAGAGATCATCATGAAGAATATTAATAGAACATTTAGATATAACCCACTTACTATGCCTAGGTATTATGTGATTGTGACGCCCGGGTAGTTAAGCTACAGTAACCCTCTGCTAATGATGCCACATCACTTCGAATACTGTTGCTAATTTCACGTTAGTTCGGAATCGATTCAAATTCAATATAAAAATCAAGTAAAACATTTTAAGTTTTGAAAAGTTAAAAATAAAATGTGCAAACTGTGGCAAATAATCTCTAGGTAATACTGCTGAAGGAACCACACTTTTATAAAATAATTAATGCACTAAAATAAATTAAACAGCAACAACAACAATTAATTAAATGCATTTTACAATTAATAAAATATTAAACTATTTTATTAGCGTAACATAATTATTATGGCAGTAGTATATTTGTTAATACTAATTTAGGTGTTAGTGGTAACTTTTGTAAAACTAAATTTAAAAATAAATTAAAAGAAAACAGAAAAGGATGATTAAAAAGATAAACAAAACAAAAGCAAACAAAACAAAAATACAAAATAAACAAAGGCTAAAAAGACCCCCCTGCTAGGCCGTGGCCCAGCTGGCGGCCAGGCCAGGCCCAACCGGCCACCCACTTGCCCCATAACCCCCCGCTAGCCCAAACCCTAACCTAATCGCACCCCATTCCCCCCACGAATGAATCCCTCTCCTCCCTCTATTCCTCCCGATCTAGATCGGGGGAACTGCCCCCGACGCCGCCGGTTGCCGCCCCGCCGCGCCTCCGTCCTCCACCGCGGAGTCACCTCGCTGGCGCCACCCCTCCAGGCCTCCTTCCTCTCCCCCCTGCACCGCGTCGTCTTCCCCGAGCTCCACGCGCGCTCCTCCATGGCATTCGCCGTCGTCCGCTGCCGACCCCGTCCCTTCGTCGCCGGCCATCCCCCAGCCTTACCGACCCCCGTTCCCCTGCAACGTTGGTGAGGCCTCGGCCTCCGCCTTTCCACCTTCCCCCCTTTCCCTCTGTATAGGACGTCGCCGTACCCATGACATGCGCCCGCGCCCAACGCACGCACGCACCACGCCCGCCACCGTCCTGTTCGCCGTACCTTCGCCCGCACCGCGCCCTCACATGCGGCCGCGGTCGCATCCGTTCTTCCCCTGCCCCCCACTCCGCCTTGGTGCCGCCTCGCTTCCGCACCGTGGCTGACCCTCTGCTACTAGCCGGCTCCGGCCGCCCTCTGCCCTACTTCGCCTACCCCGCTGGCGGCCTTGACCATGGCCTCGCCGGGGCCAGGTCCGGCCGCCGCTGCCCCTCCTCTATGCACGTTCGTGCATAGGAGGGAGGTGGCCTGAGCCACTTACAGGTGGGGCCCTCCCCTTGTAAATCAGATAAAAGGAAAAGAGTAGAGAAAAACGAAAATGGAAAATAAAAGGAAATGGTAAAGTGAATTAATTAATTAATTAATTTGTAATATAATTAGTTTAATTAATTAACCTTGCTTAATTTGACCTAATTAACTAGGTTAAGCGTTTAATCCTATTTTACTTAAACTGTGACTATGACAGTGGGTCCTGCATGTCAGTTTGACCAGTCAAACACCATGTTGACTGCTAACATCCTGCTGATGTCATGCTGATGCAGTAAACCTGTTTTGAAATAAACTAAATCTGTAAATTACAAAAATGTAATAGAACTTTGAAAATCAAAATAAAATAAACCGTACCTCGGATGAAAATACTTTGTACATGAAAGTTGCTCAGAACGATGAGACGAATCCAGATACGCAGCCCGTTCATCCGTCATGCGTCCCTAGCATAGTGAACCTGCAACATTTCACCTCCGGTTCATCTGTTCGAAAACGCAATACGCCGGGGATACTTTCCCGGATGTTTCCCCCCTTCGTTGGTATCACCTACTACCGCGTTAGGGCACACCTAGCACCGCGAATTGCCATGTTACGCTTTGTGATGCTTTGATTGCTCTGTTATTTATTATGTTCCCTCTCCGTTACTTCTTTCCAATAGACCCCGAGACTGCCGGCGACCCCCAGTTCGACTACGGTGTTGACGACTCGTACTTCTTGCCAGAGCAACCAGGCAAGCCCCCCTTTGATCACCAGATATTGCCTATTCTACCCTCTACTGCTTGCATTAGAGTAGTGTAGCATGTTATTGTTTCGATTAATCCTATTCTGTTGCATAGCCTGTCATTGTTGCTACAGTCATTGATACCTTACCCGCAATCCTAAATGCTTAGTATAGGATGCTAGTATATTATCATTGGCCCTATATTCTTGTCAGTCTGCCTTGCCATACTATTGGGCCGTGATCACTCAGGAGGTGATCACGGGTATATACTATACATACATATACTTTACAGATGGTGACTAAAGTCGGGTCAGCTTGTTGAGTACCCGCAAGTGATTCTGATGTGGGGGCTGAAAGGATAGGTGGCTCCATCCCGGTAGAGGTGGGCCTGGGTTCCCGACGGCCCCCGACTGTTACTATGTGGCGGAGCGACAGGGCAGGTTGAGACCACCTAGGCGAGAGGTGGGCCTGGCCCTGGTCGACGTTCGTGGTTACTTCATAATAACACGCTTAACGAGATCTTGGTATTTGATCTGAGTCTGGCCACTGGCCTATACGCACTAACCAACTACGCGGGAAAGATATGGGCACTCGACGTCGTGGTATCAGCCGAAGCCTTCGTGACGTCAGCGACTGAGTGGCGCGCGCCGAGTTGGACTGCGTTAACGCAACTTCCTTTGTAATGGAGGTTAATAGGTCTGCTTCCGGCCGCGTACGCAACGTGCAGGTGTGCAATGGGCGATGGGCCCAGACCCCTGCGCGCATAGGATTTAGATCGGCGTGCTGACCTCTTTGTTGTGCCTAGGTGGGGCTACGACGTGTTGATCTTCCGAGGCCGGGCATGACCCAGGAAAGTGTGTCTGGCCAAATGGGATCGAGCGTGTTGGGTTATGTGGTGCACCCCTGCAGGGAAGTTTATCTATTTGAATAGCCGTGTCCCTCGGTAAAAGGACGACCTGGAGTTGTACCTTGACCTTATGACAACTAGAACTGGATACTTAATAAAATACACCCAGACAAGTTCCACAGACAACCCGGTGATCGCTTTTCCACAGGGCGACAAGGGAAGGATCACCGGGTAGGATTATGCTATGCAATGCTACTTGGAGGACTTCAGTCTACTCTCTTCTACATGCTGCAAGACGGAGGCTGCCAAAAGCGTAGTCTTCGATAAGATTAGCTACCCCCCCTTATTCTGGCATTCTGCAGTTCAGTCCACCGATATTGCCTCTTTACACATATACCCATGCATATGTAGTGTAGCTCCTTGCTTGCGAGTACTTTGGATGAGTACTCACGGTTGCTTTTCTTCCCCTTTTCCCCCCTTCCCTTCTACCTGGTTGTCGCAACCAGATGTCGGAGCCCAGGATCCAGACGCCACCGTCAACGATGACTCCTACTACACCGGAGGTGCCTACTACTACGTGCAGCCCGCTGACGACGACCAGGAGTAGTTAGGAGGATCCCAGGCAGGAGGCTTGCGCCTCTTTCGATCTGTATCCCAGTTTGTGCTAGCCTTCTTAAGGAAAACTTGTTTAACTTCTGTCTGTACTCAGATATTGTTGCTTCCGCTGACTCAGCTATGATCGAGCACTTGTATTCGAGCCCTCGAGGCCCCTGGCTTGTATTATGATGCTTGTATGACTTATTTATGTTTTAGAGTTGTGTTGTGATATCTTCCCGTGAGTCCCTGATCTTGATCGTACACATTTGCGTGCATGATTAGTGTACGATTGAATCGGGGGCGTCACAAGTTGGTATCAAAGCCGACTGCCTGTAGGAATCCCCTTCCACACTCCTTTGCCGAAGTTGAGTCTAGATATTACAAAACTGTTATACTAACATGGCTGTGCGACCCATGGGCCCATGTCGCCATTGGGTGATATTAGGATCTTTTATTCCTCGACCTATACTCTGGGATTCTTATCTCTCTTTTGCTCGGGTTAAATGGTTTTGCTAACTATAACTCTAGGTTCTCGTAACTATTTCTCCCGGAGAACCCTCATTCCGGAAGATCACCTGCTTCGTCAGAAGATTCTGAGGATATCCCTCGATATTTTTCCCGAGACCCTTGTGCACATCGCCTTTGTAATTCACTGTCACCAATATATCCCTATGGATATCTACATGCACTTGTCATTCTCTTGATCATTCCTCGTCGCTCTTGTTGTTACAAGATGCCTCGAGATATCCTCTGATTGTCCCAAGAATCCTTTGAGTTTACTGTCTTGCAGTTTTATTTCACATGAAAACCCTTACGGTTTTTCCCCTCACATTTATCGGGGATCCGTTCTTCTCAGTTGTTCATGTGTCTCACATAATTCTTCGGAATACTTTTCGATCTTTCGAAAATCCTCTGTAGCCTGTTATTCTTGAAATTCTTGCCTGCTTACATTATGGTTAATTCCATATGACTAGTAGTCCTTGATAACATCCCTTGTCTTAGTCATTTTGAGCCTATTGATTCAATATGTGCGTACACATGTAGTCATCAGGTTATCCTTTTTAAAATTATCTTTTCGACTCAGACGTCATTCCGAACATGAGTTGGTTCTCGGCAATTCAAACCTTTATTGGTTGTCCAACTAAGTGTTTTCAACTTATCCATCCTTGATCAGAGCGTCTGCTTTTGATCCTTCGTTTTGTAAACCATAATGTCTTTCTATTTAAGCATCAGACTAATCAGCTGATTCTTGAATCTGATGCCTCTGCATTCTTTCTTTCTCTGAGTGAGTACCGATACTCACATCAGCTCTGTTGTGGATCGCCCGATCCATTGTTGGATTTTTATCCGACAGTGTCCTTCATATTCAATCACCTTGTGAGTTCTTCCCCTGATACATAATGCCTTTGGTAAATTGTATCCTCTGCTTGGCCAACCATGCTCTGCTTTCTAGCTTGTGTATTTACTTTTGAAACTTGTGGTATATGTTACTAGGATGCCCGATGGGTTGAACCTATGCCTTCCCTAATCCATGAGAACCCGAAAGTTTTCACAAGTCATACTCTTTCGGTGTTCTACCAGATAAAATTCCAACACTACAGTTTTATCAAAGCGAGAGGTGAATGAAATGATATGCATTAAAGAAGTGGGAGTCGACCTTGAACTTTGTGTTCATGCCCATGAAAATGATGTAGACCGTCTCGGAAGCTTCTTGCAAAATGATTATCTAGCTGTATGATTCTTTCGGTATTCTTGAATTAATTCCTTACAGTTATGGTTCCGACCATGCTGCCATGATCTAATATATCTGATGGGAATTCATTCCAGTGCCTCGTCTATTTTTGGCAAGGTTGAAGAATCTACTGTCATAGGTCAATGACCCGGTTATACTTCTATCATGTTCTACCTTCGAGTATTACCCCCTAGTATCTCGAAGATGTCTTGCCATTGCATCAGATCTTACTAATTTTGTTGAAGTAACGTCTTTCCTTGTCGTAGTCACTCTACGGGTTCTGGGTTGTTATCAACCAAGGACACCGACTAAGAAATTAATCCGCACTACAAATCAAATACCCCTAGTATTTTTACTAGGAAATTCTGAACTCAATCTGGTCATTCCTAGACTATCGGTTGCATCCTGGTCTTGCTATCTTTGACTGTGCTAGCTCATCCTTCTCTGGTGCACGAATTCTTCAGTGTGTGAGCACGACTTACATCGAGCCTTCAACATCATGTTACTTGTCTTGGAAGGCAACTTTGGTTCCGAGCTTGCATCCTATAGATTGATCTTATAACTTGCGATTTCGTCATTTCCTTGCTTGTGGCCGTTGTTGTTTGGTTACATCCTCTTGAAACCTCCCGACAAATGTGTCAGATCACTTTCAACACTTTGACTTCTTCCGAGATGTCAACTGTGTTCATGATGAGAAATACCTCCTTGCCCTCGATGATTTTTATTATCATCGACAACACCCTTGACTTCCTTTCATCGTGAACTTGTCCACATTATGAATACAACTTGCTCTCCAGCTAGTGTTGTGTTCTGCCTTGAAGTATTACTGTCTTTTATGTCAAGAATGTTGTGGGGATTGCTCCACCTCTTAGAAATTCTCGGTATGATGGTACTTCTCACCATCACCATTCTTCCTTGGTCCCCGTGTTGTTTTTAACCGGGATACCAATATGCTAACGATGTTGCTTGAGTTATGTACTTCTAGCAATCCTATTGCTTTGAAGTCAATGATCGATAGTTTGTTCTTAGACTGTTGGTTATTGAATCGTCACTCTAACATTGATCTTGCTGCCTAAGGTCATATTTCGGGCACACCTTTCAACTAATGATTGATGGTGTATGTTTTCCTCGAGCATACAACATTATATCATTTGAATTGACAAGCGTCATCTTCTTGATCACATTATTGTGGAAATCCATCCGTTTGGAATTCTTGATGAATTGTCGCTGAGCCCATCAGCCACCTCCTCATCCTCTCCTTGGTTTAATGATGAACTATTGTTTCAGGAACCCGCTCCCATAGTTCATTTCCCGAGAACCTTGCAATGTCATTTCATCGATTTGTGTTGCACCTTTTCTTCTCGGACATCCTGAGTCTGAGGTATCATGACACCAATCAGATCTGAATCTCGATCAGATATGATGGTTGGGACAACTTTCCAGGAGTTATGATGTTGGTCCTTTGATGACCCAGTAATATGATGTCATGCCTAGCACCCCCTGGCTGGGGGACCTATCATTATAATTTCTTTTGCAAGGATAACCATTTTTTCTGGAGGAAATTGTAAGACTTATTTTATAAGTTGTTCATGATGGATCCTTTTTGTTTCCGAAGTCTAATCTTCACCTGTTGACCATGTCAATGCTATCCTGAAGCATGTCTATGGTACTCCGATTTTCAACAGGAACATATGAAGCCCAATGCTAAATGTTTCATGCTCAATTATCCAAACACCGCTGTATGGGTAATGTCCTGAAAATTCTCTCCCCTACCTAAAGAGTTTTCTACATTATATCCTATCATGGATATCATGCTCTACTTGTCCTTGGGAAGGATATACCCTTGAAATATGTGTTTAAGCACATTTTCCTTTCCGTTATTCTGTTTAATCTCTTAATAATATTTTGCTTTCCATTGGTTGGTTTAACGTTTCTTGTGATCTATATGATCTAAGCAGTAATATTCTCCTGCTTATGTAAACACCTCGGTGTACAAATCTGTCAGCAAGACCCTGTTACTATTGTTGATGACATTCCGGTAGCCACCGATGGACGAGAACTTTGCCTATTGGTCCGCCTCGTTCAACGATAAGGAAAATGGTTCTCTTCCTCCCTCGCCCTTGGTACCGACATTGTTGCCGACATAACTGATAGGCTACCCTCTGACATGTCTTGCTATCATGACCGTGCAAGATGTCAACGCCCTTCCTACTTTTAACCACATTATGGGTCCATAACCCACAGTTCCACATGATCGAAACCTGACTCTCCTGTACACCCATGTTGCCAAAGTTATTCCTCGCGCTTGATTTCGTATGTAATTCATGGGTCATCTTCCTAGTAATCTACTTTGGTATCAGACGCAATACTTATTGTCGTTTCTCTAGACCCTTTCACACTTTGCTCAGGCATCAAAAAAATTGCCTACCCACTTAAACTTCTCATAGTTCCTTCTTACTTTGCTCTCGAAATTTTCTTAAGTTTCAGTTCAAGAGTTACTTTCCGCCACCTTCCTCGATGTTAGCTACCAGGTAGTCAACCTTGCAGAGGTCCGTTCTTCTGGAATAACCACCCTTTGTTCTTTCGTAAGTACGATGGAGTTCCCGAAGAAAGGATGCCGACTTCATCATGAGGACTCGAAGCAGAAAAATGAAGAATTCAATGTAATGGATCGACCTCTTCGAGAAGAGCAACCAAGACCAAGAAGAATCGTTAGAATTTCATAACCTATTCTCCCCCCTTACTCCCCTCTTAAATCTCGGGACGAGATTTCTTGTAGTGGAGGAGAATTGTGACGCCCGGGTAGTTAAGCTACAGTAACCCTCTGCTAATGATGCCACATCACTTTGAATACTATTGCTAATTTCGCGTTAGTTTGGAATCGATTCAAATTCAATATAAAAGTCAAGTAAAACATTTTAAGTTTTGAAAAGTTAAAACTAAAATGTGCAAACTATGGCAAATAATCTCTAGGTAATACTGTTGAAGGAACCACACTTTTATAAAATAATTAATGCACTAAAATAAATTAAACAGCAGCAAAAACAATTAATTAAATGCATTTTACAATTAATAAAATATTAAACTATTTTATTAGGGTAACATAATTATTGTGGCAGTAGTATATTTGTTAATACTAATTTAGGTGTTAGTGGTAACTTTTGTAAAACTAAATTTAAAAATAAATTAAAAGAAAACAGAAAAGGATGATTAAAAAGATAAATAAAACAAAAGCAAATAAAACAAAAATAGAAAATAAACAAAGGATAAAAAGACCCCCCTGCTGGGCCGTGGCCCAGCTGGCCACCAGGCCAGGCCCAACCGGCCACCCACTCGCCCCATAACCCCCCGCTAGCCCAAACCCTAACCTAATCGCACCCCATTCCCCCCATGGACGAATCCCTCTCCTCCCTCTATTCCTCCCGATCTAGATCGGGGGAACTGCCCCCGACGCCGCCGGTTGTTGCCCCGTCGCGCCTCCGTCCTCCATCGCGGAGTCACCTCGCTGGCGCCACCCCTCCGGGCCTCCTTCCTCTCCCTCCTGCACTGCGTTGTCTTCCCCGCGCTCCACGCGCGCTCCTCCATGGCGTTCACCGTCGTCCTCCGCCGACCCCGTCTCTTCGTCGCCGGCCATCCCCGAGCCTTGCCGACCCCCGTTCCCCTGCAACGCTGGTGAGGCCTCGGCCTCCGCCTTTCCTCCTTCCCCCTTTCCCTCTGTATAGGACGTCGCCGTGCCCACGACATGCGCCCGCGCCCAACACACGCACGCACCACGCCCGCCATGGTCCTGTTCGCCGTACCTTCGCCCGCACCGCGCCCTCACCAGTGGCCGCGGTCGCATCCATTCTTCCCCTGGCCCCCACTCTGCCTTGGTGCTGCCTCGCTTCCGCGCCGTGGCCGACCCTCTGCTACTAGCCGGCTCCGGCCGCCCTCTGCCCTGCTTCGCCTACCCCGCTGGCGACCTTGACCATGGCCTCGCCGGGGCCAGGTCTGGCCGCCGCTGCCCCTCCTCTGTGCGCGTTCATGCATAGGAGGGAGGTGGCCTGAGCCACTTACAGGTGGGGCCCTCCCCTTGTAAATCAGATAAAAGGAAAAGAGTAGAGAAAAACGAAAATGGAAAATAAAAGGAAATAGTAAAGTGAATTAATTAATTAATTAATTTGTAATATAATTAGTTTAATTAATTAACCTTGCTTAATTTGACCTAATTAACTAGGTTAAGCGTTTAATCCTATTTTAATTAAACTATGACTATGACAGTGGGTCCTGCATGTCAGTTTGACCAGTCAAACACCATGTTGACTGCTGACATCCTGCTGATGTCATGCTGATGTAGTAAACCTGTTTTGAAATAAACTAAATCTGTAAATTACAAAAATGTAATAGAACTTTGAAAATCAATATAAAATAAACCGTACCTCGGATGAAAATACTTTGTACATGAAAGTTGCTCAGAACAACGAGACGAATCCAGATACGCAGCCCGTTCGTCCGCCACGCGTCCCTAGCATAGTGATCCTGCAACATTTCACCTCCAGTTCATCTGTTCAAAAACGCAAAACGCCGGGGATACTTTCTCGGATGTTTCCCCCCTTCGTCGGTATCACCTACTACCGCTTTAGGGCACACCTAGCACCGTGAATTGCCATGTTACGCTTTGTGATGCTTTGATTGCTCTGTTATTTATTATGTTCCCTCTCTGTTACTTCTTTTCGATAGACCCTGAGACTGCCGGCGACCCCCAGTTCGACTACGGTGTTGACGACTCGTCCTTCTTCCCAGAGCAACCAGGCAAGCCCCCCCTTGTGATCACCAGATATCGCCTATTCTACCCTCTACTGCTTGCATTAGAGTAGTGTAGCATGTTATTGTTTCCATTAATCCTATTCTGTTGCATAGCCTGTCATTGTTGCTACAGTCATTGATACCTTACCCGCAATCCTAAATGCTTAGTATAGGATGCTAGTATATCATCATTGGCCCTAAATTCTTGTCAGTCTGCCTTGCTATACTATTGGGCCATGATCACTCGGGAGGTGATCACGGGTATATACTATACATACATATACTTTACAGATGAAGACTAAAGTCGGGTCAGCTCGTTGAGTACCCGCAAGTGATTCCGATGTGGGGGCTGAAAGGATAGGTGGCTCCATCCCGGTAGAGGTGGGCCTGGGTTCCCGACGGCCCCCAAATGTTACTATGTGGCGGAGCGACAGGGCAGGTTGAGACCACCTAGGCGAGAGGTGGGCCTGGACCTAGTCGACGTTCGCGGTTACTTCATAATAACACGCTTAACAAGATCTTGGTATTTGATCTGAGTCTGGCCACTGGCCTATACGCACTAACCCAACTACGCGGGAAAGATATGGGCACTCGATGTCGTGGTATCAGCCGAAGCCTTCGTGACGTCAGCGACTGAGCGGCGCGCGCCGGGTTGGACTGCCTTAACGCAACTTCCTTTGTAATGGAGGTTGCTAGGTCTGCTTCCGGCCGCGTACGCAATGTGTAGGTGTGCAATGGGCGATGGGCCCAGACCCCTGCGCGCATAGGATTTAGACCGGCGTGCTGACCTCTCTGTTGTGCCTAGGTGGGGCTGTGACGCGTTGATCTTTCGAGGCCGGGCATGACCCAGGAAAGTGTGTCCGGCCAAATGGGATCGAGCGTGTTGGGTTATGTGGTGCACCCCTGCAGGGAAGTTTATCTATTCGAATAGCCGTGTCCCTCGGTAAAAGGACGACCCGGAGTTGTACCTTGACCTTATGACAACTAGAACTGGATACTTAATAAAACACACCCAGACAAGTTCCACAGACAACCCGGTGATCGCATTTCCACAGGGCGACGAGGGGAGGATCGCCAGGTAGGATTATGCTATGCGATGCTACTTGGAGGACTTCAGTCTACTCGCTTCTACATGCTGCAAGACGGAGGCTGCCAGAAGCGTAGTCTTCGATAAGATTAGCTATCCCCCCTTATTCTGGCATTCTGCAGTTCAGTCCACCGATATTGCCTCTTTACACATATACCCATGCATATGTAGTGTAGCTCCTTGCTTGCGAGTACTTTGGATGAGTACTCACGGTTGCTTTTCTCCCCCCTTTTCCCCCTTCCCTTCTACCTGGTTGTCGCAACCAGATGTCGGAGCCCAGGAGCCAGACGCCACCATCGACGACAACTCCTTCTACACCGGAGGTGCCTACTACTACGTGCAGCCCGCTGACGACGACTAGGAGTAGTTAGGAGGATCTCAGGCAGGAGGCCTGCGCCTCTTTCGATCTGTATCCCAGTTTGTGCTAGCCTTCTTAAGGCAAACTTGTTTAACTTCTGTCTGTACTCAGATATTGTTGCTTCCGCTGACTCAGCTATGATCGAGCACTTGTATTCGAGCCCTCGAGGCCCCTGGCTTGTATTATGATGCTTGTATGACTTATTTATGTTTTAGAGTTGTGTTGTGATATCTTCCCGTGAGTCCCTAATCTTGATCGTACACATTTGCGTGCATGATTAGTGTACGATTGAATCGGGGGCGTCACAGTGATCACACAATTTAGAGGAACAAGAATCAACTAGCATAGGAAGGCAAAACAAGTATAACTTCAAAACTTTAAGCACATAGAGAGGACACTTGGTATTATTGCAACTCCTACAAGCATGTATTCCTCCCTCGTAATAATTTTCAGTAGCATCATGAATGAGTTAACCATATAACCATAACATAAGCATTCTTTTCATGATCTACAAGCATAGAAATTTTCTACTCTCCACATAAGCAAAATTCTTCTCATTCGAAATAGTGGGATCACTAATTCCTAAAGTTGACACTCTTCCAAACCCACTTTAGATGATAGTATTGTTAATAATCCAAAAGATATAAGTGAAGTTCATGGAGAATTCTACAATTAATATAGACTAACCAATATCCAAGCTCAAAATATATAAGTGAAGCACATGAAACATTCTATAAAACCATACTCAAATGATTTAAGTGAAGCACAAAGAGCAATTCTATAAGATCATACTTAAAAGATTTAAGTGAAGCACATGAAGTATTCTATAAATAAATGAAGTGATATCTCATACTAGCATGGTTCTTAAAGAAAAATAAAAGCACAAAGGACACAAATCATGTGAACAAAACAAAAACTAAGGTACACCGATATTTGTTGAAGAAGAAAGATGGGATGCCAACCAGGGCATCCCCAAGCTTAGATGCTTGAGTATCCTTTGAAATATTTACTTGGTGTGCCTTGGGAATCCCCAAGCTTGAACTCTTGCCTCTCTTTATTCTTCTCACATCGGTAACTCCTCGTTCTTTGAACACTTCATCCACAAAAACTTAACAAAAACTTTGTGAGATCCATTAGTGTAATAAAGCAAACTACCACTTTAAGGTACTGTAATGAATTCATTCTTTATTTATATTGGTGTTATAACTACTTTATTCCAACTTCTCTATGGTTCATACCCCCCTATACTAGGCATAGATTCATCAAAATAAACAAACAACATGCGAAAAATAGAATCTGTCAAAAACAGGACAGTCTGTAGTAATCTGGAAGTTTAGTAAACTTCTGTAACTCCAACAATTATGAAATAAGTATGAAAATTTGAACAATTTCTACAGAAGTAATGAGAAAAAAGTTTCAGACCCATTTGACCTTCCAGTAAAAAATGTAAAATCACGTGCTACAGCCAAAGTTTCTATTTTTTTTCTGCACATAGTAAACAAGCAATCTAATTATCCTAAAACCAAAGCTTGGCACATTGTTTTTATAATACAATGGATATACACAAGGGGATAATTATTTACATAGAAACATCCATGAAAATTCTACATTGTTTCCGTGAGCATGAACACAAGTGCTCAAGGTTGACCCTCACTTCTTCAATGCATAACTTTCCAATCACTTCTCTTTGAAAAACTTTTTAGGCATGAGAGGCAAGTTTTTTTTTGGTATTTTCATTCTTTATTTTTTTTGTATGTTTCACCCACAACTAAATAGAAACAAAAAGGAAAAACAAAATCTACTTAGTGAAGAAAGCAAAAAAGCACACACGAAAATATCAACCTCACGCTATTGCTCCCTAGCAACGGCGCCAGGAAAGAGCTTGATAATCCCCAAGTGCAGGGAATCATCATAGCAATTTCCAAAGGTGGAAGTGACAAGTATGGAGTGCCAAACCCACAAGGAGCTAAAGGTAAGATCAATATTCTCTCAACCCCTATCTGCCACTGATACGACTCTACATACACCGAACGTTTGCTTCCAACTAGAAACGAGAAATAAAACTACGTTGTGGGTATGAAGAGGATAACTTTGCATGATATCAGAGAGCTAAAACATAAAAGTAGGTGCTATTATCATAAAGTTAGAATATATTACTAAATATTATAAATAGCAAGTGTGGAATAATGATGGGTCGGTGTGCAGAATTATCCTAGGCAATTGTTAACAAGTCCGGTAGTCATTGCAATTTCATATGAGGGAGAGGCATAAGCTAACATACTTTCTCTTCTTGGATCATATGCACTTATCATTGGAACTCTAGCAAGCATTCGCAACTATTAAAGATCATTAAGGTAAACCCAACCGTAGCATTAAAGTATCAAGTCCCCTTTATCCCATATGCTGTGACCAATCCGTGTTTATGCTTCTGTCACTCAAGCAACGCAGACAATAAGTAAATCATGGACATATTGCAACACCCTACAGAGGGAATCCCTCACGCTTGCGCGACACGGAGAGCACCATAGGACAGCACCAAAATAAAACATACAACTCGTACCAATCTAGATCATCAATCAACCCAAGGACAAAGGATATCTACTCAACACATCATAGGATGGCAACACATCATTGGATCATAATATGTGGCATAAAGCACCATGTTCAAGTAGGGATTACAACGGGGTGCGGGAGAGTGGACCGCGTAAAGGAGATGAGGATGGAGATGATGATGGTGATGTTGATGAAGACGATCACCGTGGCGATGATTCCCCTCCCGATGGCACTCCGGCGCCACCGAGAGAGAGGAGAAGAGGTTCTCCCCCTTGTGCTTCCTCCTCCATGGCCTCCCCCTGGATGGGGAGAGGTTCTCCCTCTGGATCTTGGCCTTCATGGCGATGATGGCCCCTCCGGGATCCTTCCCCATGGCCTCCGGTGATGATGGCCCCCTCCAGCAGGGTGTGAGAGAGGGCCTAGATTGATTTCTTGTGGCTACACAGGCTTGCGGCGACGGAACTTCCGATCTAGGTTATTTCCCGAAGGTTTCTGTATTTATAGGAGAGGTTGGCATTGATTTCATGTCAGGGGGGGTCCCCGAGGAGTCCACGAGATAGGGGGGCGTGCCCCAGCGGGGTGGGCGCGCCCCCCACTCTTGTGGGGCCCACGGGACTCCCCTCTGGTAGATTTTTGTTCCAGTATTTTTTATATTTCCCAGAAAAATTCTCCGTTGATTTTCGCCGCGTTCCGAGAACTTTTATTTCTGCACAAAAACAACACCACGGTAGTTCTGCTGAAAACAGCGTCAGGCCGGGTTAGTTCTAATCAAATCATACCAAAATTATATAAAAGTATTGTAAACATGGCATGAATACTTCATAAATTATAGATACATTGGAGGAGACGTATCATTGTCTAGTGCTCCACTCCTGGATTACTTTGGTACCTCCCTGCTATACTTATAGCAAGGCACACATCAGGTCTGGTACACAACATTGCATACATGATAGAACCTATGGTTGAAGCATAGGGAATGAATTTCATTTGCTCTCTATCTTCTATAGTGGTCGGGCATTGAGTTTGACTCAGCATCACACCTTGTAACACAGGCAAGAACCATTTCTTTGACTGATCCATTTTGAACTTCTTCAAAACTTTATCAAGGTATGTGCTTTGTGAAAGTTCAATTTAGCGTCTTGATCTATCTCTATAGATCTTGATGCCCAATATGTAAGCTACTTCACCGAGGTATTTGATTGAAAAATTCCTATTCAAGTATCCTTTTATGCTATCCAGAAATTATGTATCATTTTAGATAACAATATGTCATCCACATATAATATTAGAAATGCTACAGAGCTCCCACTCACTTTCTTGTAAATACAGGCTTCTCCAAACATCTGTATAAGACCATGTGCTTTGATCACACTATTAGAGCATTTATTCCAACTCCGAGAGGCTTGCACTAATCCATAAATGGATCGCTTGAGATTGCACACTTTGTTAGCACCCTTTGGATCGACAAAACCTTCTGGTTGCATCATATACAACTCTTCTTCCAGAAATCAATTCAGAAATTCAGTTTTGACATCCATCTGCCAAATTTCATAATCATAAAATGCAACAATTGCTAACATGATTCGGAAAGACTTAAGCATCGCTACGGGTGAGAAGGTCTCATCATAATCAACTCCTTGAACTTGTCGAAAACCTTTCGTAACAAGTCGAGCTTTGTAGACAGTAACATTACCGTCAGCGTCAGTCTTCTTCTTGAAGATCCATTCTATGGCTTGTCGATCATCAAGCAAGTCCACCAAAGTCCATACTTTGTTCTCATACATGGATCCCATCTCAGATTTCATGGCATCCAGCCATTTCGCGGAATCTGGGCTCATCATCGCTTCCTGATAGTCCGTAGGTTCATCATGGTTTAGTTACATGACTTCCAGAATAGGATTACCGTACCAGTTTGGTGCGGACTGTATTCTGGATGACATACGAGGTTCAGTAGTAACTTGATCTGAAGTTTCATGATCATCATCATTAGCTTCCTCACTAATTGGTGTAGGAATCACCGAAACTGATTTCTGTGATGAACTACTTTCCAATTCGGTAGAAGGTACAATTACCTCATCAAGTTCTACTTTCCTCCCACTCACATCTTTCGAGAGAAACTCCTTCTCTAGAAAGGATCCATTTTTAGCAATTAATATCTTGCCTTCGGATCTGTGATAGAAGGTTTACCCAACAGTTTCCTTTGGGTATCCTATGAAGACGCACTTCTCCGATTTGGGTTTGAGCTTATAAGGTTGAAGCTTTTTCACATAAGCATCGCAACCCTAAACTTTAAGAAACGACAACTCTGGTTTCTTGCCAAACCACAGTTCATAAGGCGTCGTCTCAACGGATTTTGATGGTGCCCTATTTAACGTGAATGCAACTGTCTCTAAAGCATAACCCCAAAACGATAGCGATAAATCAGTAAGAGACATCATAGATCGCACCATATCCAATAAAGTACGGTTTTGACGTTTGGACACAACATTTCACTGTGTTCTTCCAGGTGGCGCGAGTTGTGAAACTATTCCACATTGTTCCAAATGTAGACCAAACTCGTAACTCAAATATTCGCCTCCACGATCAGATTGTAGAAACTTTATTTTCTTGTTACGATGATTTTCCACATCTCTCTGAAATTCTTTGAACTTTTCAAATGTTTCAGACTTATGCTTCATTAAGTTGATATACCCATATCTGCTCAAATCATCTGTTAAGGTAAGAAAATAACGATACCCGCCATGAGCCTCAACACTCATTGGACCGCATACATCAGTATGTATTATTTCCAATAAGTCAGTAGCTTGTTCCATTGTTCCGGAGAATGGAGTTTTAGTCATCTTGCCCATGAGGCATGGTTCGCAAGCACCAAGTGATTCATAATCAAGTGATTCCAAAAGCCCATCAGTATGGAGTTTCTTCATGCGCTTTACACCAATATGACCTAAACGGCAGTGCCACAAATTAGTTGCACTATAATTATCAACTTTGCATCTTTTGGCTTCAACATTATGAACATGTGTATCAACACGATCGAGATTCAACAAAAATAGACCACTCAACAAGGGTGCATGACCATAAAAGATATTACTCATATAAATAAAACAACCATTATTCTCTGATTTAAATGAATAACCGTCTCGCATCAAAAAAGATCCAGATAGAATGTTCATGCTCAACGCTGGCACCAAATAAAAATTATTTAGGTCTAAAACTAATCCCGAAGGTAGATGTAGAGGTAGCGTGCCGACAGCGATCACATCGACCTTGGAACCATTTCCGACGCGCATCGTCACCTTGTCCTTAGCCAATCTTCGTTTAATCCGTAGCCCCTGTTTCGAGTTGCAAATATATGAGCAACAGAACCAGTATCAAATACCCAAGCGCTACTACGAGCATTAGTAAGTTACACATCAATAACATGTATATCAAATATACATTTCGATTTGCCATCCTTGTTATGCGCCAAATACGTGGGGCAGTTCTGCTTCCAGTGACCAGTCCCTTTGCAGTAGAAACACTCAGTTTCAGGCTTAGGTCCAGACTTGGGCTTCTTCCCTTGAGCAGAAACTTGCTTGCCGTTCTTCTTGAAGTTCCCCTTCTTCCCTTTGCCCTTTTTCTTGAAACTAGTGGTCGTGTTGACCATCAAGACTTGATGCTCCTTCTTGATTTCTACCTTCGCAGTCTTCAACATTGCAAAGAGCTCGGGAATCATTTTTGTCATCCCTTGCATATTATAGTACATCACGAAGCCTTTATAGCTTGGTGGCAGTGATTGAAGAACTCTATCAATGACACTATCATCAGGAAGATTAACTCCCAGTTGAGTCAAGTGGTTATGATACCCAGACATTTTGAGTATATGTTCACTGACAGAACTATTCTCCTCCATCTTGCAGCTATAGTACTTGCTGGAGACTTCATATCTCTCAATTCGGGCATTTGCTTGAAATATTAACTTAAACTCTTGGAACATCTCATATGCTCCATGACGTTCAAAATGTCTTTGAAGTCCCGATGCTAAGCCGTAAAGCATGGCACACTGAACTATCGAGTAGTCATCAGCTTTGCTCTGCCAGACGTTCACAATGTCCGCAATTGCGTCTGCAGTAGGCCTTGCACCTAGCGGTGCTTCCAGGATGTAATTCTTCTATGCAGCAATGAGGATAATCCTCAAGTTACGGACCCAGTCCGTGTAATTTCTACCATCATCTTTCAACTTAGATTTCTCTATGAATGCATTAAAATTCAAGGGAATGGTAGCACGGGCCATTGATCTACAACAACACAGACATGCAAAAATTATCAGGACTAAGTTCATGATAAATTAAAGTTCAATTAATCATATTACTTAAGAACTCCCACTGAGATAAACATCCCTCTAGTCATCTAAATGATCACGTGATCCAAATCAACTAAACCATGTCCGATCATCACGTGAGATGGAGTAGTTTTCAATGGTGAACATCACTATGTTGATCATATCTAGTATATGATTCACGTTCAACCTTTCGGTCTCAATGTTCCGAGGCCATATCTGCATATGCTAGGCTCGTCAAGTTTAACCCGAGTATTCTACACGTGCAAAACTGGCTTGCACCCGTTGTATGTGAACGTAGATCTTATCACACCTGACCATCACATGGTGTCTTGGCACGACGAATTGTAGCAACGGTGCATACTCAGGGAGAACACTTATACCTTAAAATTTTAGTACGGGATCATCTTATAATGCTACCGCCGTACTAAGCAAAATAAGATGCATAAAAGATAAACATCACATGCAATCAAAATATGTGACATGATATGGCCATCATCATCTTGTGCTCATGAGCTCCATCACCAAAGAATCGCCATGATCTCCATTGTCATCGGCTTGACACCTTGATCTCCATCGTAGCATCGTTGTCGTCTTGCCAACTATTGCTACTACGACTATCGCTACCGCTTAGTGATAAAGTAAAGAAATTACATGGTGATTGCATTTCATACAATAAAGCGACAACCATATGGCTCCTGCCAGTTGCTGATAACTTTGTTACAAAACATGATCATCTCATACAACAATTTATATCACATCATGTCTTGACCATATCACATCACAACAAGCCCTGGAAAAACAAGTTAGACGTCCTCTACTTTGTTGTTGCAAGTTTTACGTGCCTGCTACAGGCTTCTAGCAAGAACCGTTACCTACACATCAAAAACCACAATGATTTTTCGTCAAGTGTGTTGTTTTAACCTTCAACAAGGACCATCTGTAGTCAAACTCAATTCAACTAAAGTTGGAGAAACAGGCACCCGCCAGCCACCTATGTGGAAAAGCACGTCGGTAGAACCAGTCTCATGAACGCGGTCACACAAGATCATGCAAGGTATATCTAGGATATGCATAGAACAAGACGGGAGAGTGTGTCCACGTACCCTCGTAGACCGAAAGCGGAAGCGTTTAGTAATGCGGTTGATGTAGTCGAACATCTTCACGATCCAACCGATCCAAGTACCAAGGGAGGGCACCACCCCTCCTATTCCAATTCGGACCTGCCATGGGGGGGGTGCGGCCACCCTGCGGCCCTCCTCTCCTTTCCACTAAAGCCCATTAAGGCCCACTACTTCTCTCGGGGTTCCGGTAACCTCCTGGTACTCTGAAAAATGCCCGAACCTTTCCGAAACCTTTCTGGTGTTCGAACATAACCTTCCAATATATCAATCTTTATGTCTGGGCCATTTAGAGACTCCTCATCACGTACGTGATCTCATCCGGGACTCCGAACAAACTTCGGTCATCAAAAACACATAACTCATAATACAAATCGTCATCGAACGTTAAGCGTGAGGACCCTACTGGTTCGAGAACTATGTAGACATGATCGAGACACATCTCCGATCAATAACCAATAGAGGAACCTGGAAGCTCATATTGGCTCCTACATATTCTATGAAGATCTTTATTGGTCAAACCGCATAACAACATACGTTGTTCCCTTTGTCACCGGTATGTTACTTGCCCGAGATTCGATCGTCGGTATCATCATACCTAGATCAATCTCGTTACTGGTAAGTCTCTTTGCTCATTTTGTAATGGTTCATCCCATAACTAACTCATTTGTCACATTGCTTGCAAGGCTTATAGTGATGAGCATTGCCAAGAGGACCCAGAGATACCTCTCGGAAACACGGAGTGACAAATCCTAATCTTGATCTATGTCAACCCAACAAACACCTTCGGAGACACCTGTAGAGCATCTTTATAATCACCCAGTTACGTTGTGACGTTTGATAGCACACAAGGTGTTCCTCCAGTATTCGGGACTTGCATAATCTCATAGTCGGAGGAACATGTATAAGTCATGAAGAAAGCAGCAGCAATGAAACTGTAACGATCATAATGCTAAGCTAACGGATGGGTCTTGTCCATCATATCATTCTCCTAATGATGTCATCTCATTCATCAAATGACAACACATGTCTATGGTTAGGAAACATACCTATCTTTGATAAACGAGCTAGTCAAGTAGTGGCATACTAGGGACACTATGTTTTGTCTATGTATTCACACATGTACTAAGTTTTTGGTTAATACAATTCTAGCACGAATAATAAACATTTATCATGTTATAAGGAAATATAAATAACGAATTTATTATTGCCTCTAGTGCATATTTCCTTCAACTGGCTCGTGGGCCCTTCTGTAAGGTAGTAAATATCAAGTCAAAAGGACTCGGCTATGGCCATAAGCAAAGAGACGCACACAATGTAATGGTTCGCATGTTGCATAATCTAGCATTTGTCCCGAGTTCGACCCCCACGGGCCGCAATATATTGCACCCTTTTTTCCAAATAAATCATCGACTGACATGTGGGTCCTGCGGCGTCCCAGGCTTTGATATATTTCACTATTTTTACTTATATACTAGACACTAAGAGGTGGGTGCTAGGTGACCCACGTGTCATTGTATGCGCCAGGTAACGGTCAACTGCATTGACCCAACGAAAATGCTCCCGTTTGGACATTTTTGAGTGTGGGGCGCCTTGTGGAGGGGAAAAGTGAGGGATGTTAGTTGGGTGGGGTAGAACCGAGGAGTACTAAGCAACCGAGGGCACAAAAATAGAAATCGCTTACTTTTATGTTATTTACATTTATTGTTGAGTCATCACCTTCCCATTCAAGCACCAATTCGTAGAGTGCTATTGTCATTCGTATGCATTGATCTAGTTAATGTTGGATGTGATCCTGATACGTCCATTTTGCATCATGTTTTCCTACTGTTATATATATAGTTTTTGGTCATTATTTCACTTTATGATGAAATTCTAATGCCTTTGCTCTCTTAATTGCAAGGTTTACATAGAGAGGGAGATTACCGCCAACTGGAATTCTGGACCTAAAAGAGCTACATCAGAGATACCTATTCTATATAGCTCCAAATGACCTGAAACTTCATAGAGATTTTTTATTGAATATAAAAATATAGGAGGAAAGAAATAGCAGAGGGAGCCACCAGTTGCCCACAAGGCAACAGGGCATGGCCACCCCCTGGGCATGCCCTGATGCCTTGTGGGGCCCACAGCTGGCCTCTAGTGCCCATCTTCTACTACTGAAGGGTTTTGACCTAGATACAAATAAGAGAAGACTTTCAGGACAAAGTGCCACCGTCTCAAGGCAGAACCTGGGCAGGAGCACTTTTGCTCTCCTGTGGAGCGATTCCGCCGGGGCACTTCCCTCCAGGAGGGGGAAATTGAAGCCATCGACATTACCAACGATCCCTGCATTGTGTGAGGATCAATCTTCATCAACATCTTCACCAGCACCATCCCATCTCAAATCATAGTTCATCTCTTGTACTCAATCTTTCTCCGAAAATCTCAGATTGGTACCTGTGGGTTGCTAGTAGTGTTGATTACATCTTGTAGTTGATGCAAGTTGGTTTATTTGGTGCAAGATTAAATTTTCAGATCCTCAGTCATATTCAATAGACCTATGATCTTGAACATGAATATGATTTGTGAGTAGTTACTTTCGTTCTTAAGGACATGCGAGAAGTCTTGTTATAAGTAATCATGTGAAGTTGGTATTCTTTCACTATTTTGATGATATGTATGTTGTTGCTTCCTTTAGTTGTGTCATGTGAACATCGACTACAAGACACTTCACCATACTTGGGCCTAAGGGAAGGCATTGTGGAGTAATAAGTAGATGAGATGATGCTAGAGTGAGAAAATCTTAAACCCTAGTTTATGTACTATTCCGTAAGGGACTGATTTGGATCCATATGTTTCATGCTATAGTTAGATTTATCTTAATTCTTCTTTTGTAGTTGTAGATACTTGCGGGAGCGGGTAATCATAAGTGGGTTGCTTGTTCAAGTAAGAACAACACCCAAGCACCAGTCCACCCACATATAAAATTATCAAAGTAACAAACGTGAATCAACTAAACATGATGAATGCGACTAGAAGACAATTCCTATGTGTCCTCAAGAGTAGTTTGCTTTATATAAGATAACTTTCCAGCTTGTCCTTTTCTATAAAAAGGATTGGGCCACCTTGCTGCACCTTTGTTACTATTGCCACTTGTTACTTGTCCTGAATTATCTTGCTACAAAACTATCTATCGCCGCTACTTTCAATACTTGCGGAGAATACCCTACTGAAAACCGCTTATCATTTCCTTCTGCTCCTCGTCCAGTTCGACACTCTTACTTATTAAAAGACTAGATTGATCCCCTATACTTGTGCGTCATCAGACAATGACTGGATCTCTTCTACCATGAATTAGAATGTTTAGTCGCTGCTTGAATTTCAGAGGTGCTCTGCATTTAGATTTTGCAGTCTCAGAAAGGGCTAGCGTGATACCATGTTATCATATTATATTAGGATTATTTTCACAAACTGTCGACATCCGAGATATCTTATTATTGCTCGCTAGTTGGTTATGTTATTGTCATGATTAAATGTGAGACATAAGTGTTATCATTCACATAGATAGTTCATAATCTTTGCTGAAAACTTGAACACTAGTTAAGTATATATACACCGACGAGAACAAAAGAGTTTGTAAAAGTTTTTCTTTATCACTTTCAGTTTGTTAGCTAAATTCCTTGAGGACAAGTAATGAGTTAAGTTTGGGGGAGTGATACATCTCCGTCGTATCTATAGTTTTTGATTGTTCCATGCCAATATTATTCAACTTTCATATACTTTTGGCAACTTTTTATACTATTTTTTGGGACTAACATATTGATCCAGTGCCTAGTGCCAGTTCCTGTTTGTTGCATGTTTTATGTTTCGTAGAAACCCCATATCAAACGGAGTCCAAACGGGATAAAAACGGATGGAGAATATTTTTGGAATATTTATGATTTTTGGGAAGTAAAATCAACATGAGACGGTGCCCGAGGGGGCCACGAGGCAGGGGGGCGCGCCCCAGGGGGCAGGCGCGCCTCTGACCCTCGTGGGCACCCCGTAAGGCGGTTGACGCTCTTTTTTGGCCGCAAGAAAGCTAATTTTTAGAGAAAAATCTGGGCGAAGTTTTTAATCCAATCGGAGTTACGGATCTCCAGATATATAAGAAACGGTGAAAGGGCAGAATCCAGAATGCAGAAACAGAGAGAGACAGAGAGACAGATCCAATCTTGGAGGGGGTCTCGCCCCTCCCACGCCATGGAGACCATGGACCAGAGGGGAAACCCTTCTCCCATCTAGGGATAAGGTCAAGGAAGAAGAAGAAGAAGGGGGGCCCTCCCCCCTTGCTTCCGGTGGCGCCGGAACGATGCTGGGGGCCATCATCATCACCGCGATCTACACCAACAACGTCACCGCCTTCATCACCAACTCTTCCCCCTCTATGCAGCGATGTAACCTCTCTTTTACCCGCTGTAATCTCTACTTAAACATGGTGCTCAACGCTATATATTATTTCCCAATGATGTATGGCTATCCTATGATGTTTGAGTAGATCCGTTTTGTCCTATGAGTTAATTGATGATCGTGAGTGGTTTGAGTTGCATGTTTTATTATTGGTGCTGTCCTATTGTGCCCTCCATGTCGCGCAAGCGTGAGGGATTCCCTCTGTAGGGTGTTGCAATATGTTCATGATTCGCTTATAGTGGGCTGCTTGAGTGACAGAAGCATAAACCCGAGTAAGGGGGTTGTGGCGTATGGGATAAAGGGGACTTGATACTTTAATGCTATGGTTGGGTTTTACCTTACTGATCTTTAGTAGTTGCGGATGCTTGCTAGAGTTCCAATCATAAGTGCATATGATCCAAGTAGAGAAAGTATGTTAGCTTATGCCTCTCCTTCAAATAAAATTGCAATAGTGATTACCGGTCTAGTTATTGATTGCCTAGGGACAAATAACTTTCTCGTTACAAAAAGCTCTCTACTAAAACTAACTTAGTCATGTCTTCATTTAAACAGCCCCTACTTTTTATTTACGTGCTCTTTATTATCTTGCAAACCAATCCAACAACACCTACAAAGTCCTTCTAGTTCATACTTGTTTTAGGTAAAGCGAACGCTAAGCGTGCGTAGAGTTGTATCGGTGGTCGATAGAACTTGAGGGAATATTTTTTCTACCTTTAGCTCCTCGTTGGGTTCGACACTCTTACTTATCTAAAGAGGCTACAACTGATCCCCTACACTTGTGGGTTATCAAGACCTTTTTCTGGCGCCATTGCCCTGGAGCAATAGCGTGGGGTGAATATTCCGTGTGTGCTTGTTTGCTTTATCGCTAAGTAATTTTTATTTGTTGTTCTTAGTTGTTTTCTATCTTTAGTTATGGGTAGGAAACACAAAATACCAAAAAAATTAGTTGTACCTACTGAACCAATGGTTGAAGGACCACTCCAAATCTATCACACTCCCGAAGCTTTCTAATTGGATCATCTTCGATCCCTATGTGCTCGTGCTGAAACCCCAACTAGCTTTGTTGAGGGTAAATCTTTAGATCAGCTTGCTTGTTATGTGTGACACCGCATATTTGAAAAAGGGAAACTTTTACTGGATCAAATACATTGTTTGCAATGCTATGCTTGGAATTTATGTGAAATCTATGATTTTACTTGTTGTTCTGAAAACCCTAAGAAACACCTTCCCTACCAATGTGAGTTTAGTAATAATGGAATCGTATCTTTGTATGCTAAGGGTGTTTATAATTACTATGATGTTCAACAAATTGAAGAATTTGGTGCTTTAAGGGTGCTTATGAGATTGCTTCTTTGATTGAAAAGTATGATGCTACTCTCTACAAATCTGAAATTTTGCCATATTTAAATATTGTTATGATAATTATGCTTCTAATGCCTATGTTAAACTATATATTGAGGACTCCTCCGCTGTCCAAGAAGAGATTAATATTTTGCAGGAGTCTATGGAAGAAGAAATTGATGAAATTGTGAGATCATTGGATGAAAAAGATGATGAGGAGAGCAAAAAACAAAAGGAGGAAGAGCGGATTAGCTACCCGTGCCCACCTTATAATGAGAGTAACTCTTCAAATCATACATTGTTTAATTCCCCTTCGTGCTTACCGAAGGATGATTGCTATGATGATTGTTATGATCCCGTTGATTCTCTTGAAATATCCCTTTTTGATGATGCTTGCTATGCTTGTGGCTAAGATGCCAATATGAATTATGCTTATGAAGATGAACTTGCTATAGTTACTTATGTTAAACATGAAATTGTTGTTATTGCACCCACGCATGATAGCCCTATTATCTTTTTGAATTCTCCAAACTACACTATATCGGAGAAGTTTGTGCTTATTAAGGATTATATTGATGAGTTGCCTTTTTAACGTAGCACATGATAATTTTGATGAATTTAATATGCATGTGCTTGCTGCTCCTACTTGCAATTATTATGAGAGAGGAACTATATCCCCACCTCTCTATGTTCCCAATATGATAGAATTGCAAGAAACTGCTTATACTATGCATTGGACTTTACTTGGTGTGCATGAATTGTTCTTTTATGACATGCCAATGCATAGGAAGAGAGTTAGAATTTGTTGTTGCATGATATATGTTATTTTGTGCTCACTACTAAATTACAAATCATTGTTAATTAAAATTGGCTTTGATATACCTTGGGATCCGGGTGGATTCACTACTTGAGCACTATATGCCTAGCTTAATGGCTTTAAAGAAAGTGCTGCCGGGGAGACAACCCAGAAGTTTTAGAGAGTCATTTATTTCTGTTGAGTGCTTTTATATAGTTTAAAAACAAAAAAAATAAAGAGGGGAACCCAAAAAATTTCAAAAAGGAAAGTGAAAGTGAGAAAGACAAGCATTGTTGAAGTGGGAGCTCCTTGAACTTTGTTCATGCTCACGGAAAATTTCTGAATCTTGATTACAGAAAGTTTTCATCAAAAATAATTATCCACTTGTACAATTACATTATATTATAAAAATAATGTGCCAAAGTTTGCCTTTAGGATGTTTACAATGCTGGTTGGTTTGTACGGTGCAGGACAGAAACTTTGGCTGTAGTGCGCGATTTTACATTTTTTTTACTGGAACGTCAAACGGTTCTGATTCTTTTTGCACTGTCTTTCTATACAATTTTTCTATGTTTCCTAATTTTGGTAGAATTTTTGAGGTACCAGAAGTATTGTTAATGTTCAGATTGCTACAGACTGTTCTGTTTTTGACAGATTCTGTTTTTGATGCATAGTTTACTTGTTTTGTTGAAACTATCAATTTCTATCTGTGGATTAAGCCATGGAAAAGATATATTACAGTAGTATAATGCAAAAACAAAATATGAATTGGTTGGCAACAGTACCTAGAGTAGTGATTTGTTTTATTATACTAACGGATCTTACCGAGTTTTCTGTTGAAGTTTTGTGTGGATAAACTGTTTGATCAAGAAGGGCTCCATATGAGGAAAAGGAGGAGATGCAAGAGCTCAAGCTTGGGAATGCCCAACGCAACCCAGGTAAATATTCAAGGAGACTCAAGCGTCTAAGCTTGGGGATGGCCCGGAAGGCATCCCCTCTTTCTTCAACAAGTATCGGTATATTTCGGATTCGTTTCATTCATGTGATTTGTGCAAGTCTTGGAGCGTCTTTTGCATTTAGTTTTCACTTTTATTTTATGCACCATGCTGGTATGACATAGTCCTTGGTTGATTTATAGAATGCTCATTGCACTTCACTTAAATCTTTTGAGTATGGCTTTATAGAATGCTTCATGTGCTTCACTTATATCATTTGAAGTTTGGATTGCCTGTTTCTCTTCACATAGAAAACCGCCATTTGTAGAATGCTCTTTTGCTTCACTTATATTTGTTAGAGCATGGGCATATCTTTTGTAGAAAGAATTAAACTCTCTTGCTTCAGTTACATCTATTTAGAGAGATGACAGGAATTGGTCATTGACATGGTTAGTCATAAAATTCTACATAAAACTTGTAGATCACTGAATATGATATGTTTGATTCGTTGCAATAGTTTTGCAATAAAAGGTGGTGATATTAGAGTCGTGCTAGTTGAGTGAAATTGAGAAATACTTGTGTTGAGGTTTGCAAGTCCCGTAGCATGCACGTATGGTAACCGTTGTGTGACAAATTTGAAGCATGGGGTGTTTCTTTGATTTTCTTCCTTATGAGTGGCACTCGGGGATGAGCGATGGACTTTTCCTACCAATATATCCCTCTAGGGGCATGCGTAGTAGTACTTTGCCTCGAGGGCTAATAAAATTTTGCAATAAGTATATGAGTTCTTTATGACTAATGTGAGTCCATGGATTATACGCACTCTCACCCTTCCATCATTGCTAGCCTCTTCGGTACCGTGCATTGCCCTTTCTCACCTCAAGAGTTGGTGCAAACGTCGCCAGTGCATCCAAACCCCGTGATATGATACGCTCTATAACACATAAGCCTCCTTATATCTTCCTCAAAACAGCCACCATACCTACCTATCATGGCATTTCCATAGCCATTCCGAGATATATTGCCATGTAACTTCCATCATCAACATATACATGACTTGAGCATTCATTGTCATATTGCTTTGCATGATCATAAGGCAACTAGCATGATGTTTTCATGGCTTGTCCGTTTTTTGATATCTTTGCTATGCTAGATCATTGCACATCCCGGTACACCACCGGAGGTATTCTTATAGAGTCATATCTTTGTTCTAGATATCGAGTTGTAATATTGAGTTGTAAGTAAATAAAAGTGTGATGATCATCATTATTAGAGCATTGCCCTAGTGAGGAAAGGATGATGGAGACTATGATTCCCCCACAAGTCGGGATGAGACTCCAGACTTTATGAAAAATAAAAGAGGCCAAAGAAGCCCAAATAAAAAAAGAGGCCAAAGAATCCCAAATAAAAAAAGAGGCCAAAGAAGCCCACCAAAAAATTTAAAAAATAAAAAATAAAAATAAAAAATGAGAGAAAAAGAGAGAAGGGGCAATGTTACTATCCTTTTACCACACTTGTCCTTCAAATAAGCACCATGCTCTTCATATAGAGAGTCTCTTGAGTTATCACTTTCATATACTAGTGGGAATTTTCATTATAGAACTTGGCTTGTATATTCTGATGATGGGCTTCCTCAAATGCCCAAGGTCTTCATGAGCAAGCAAGTTGGATGCACACCCACTTAGTTTCCAGTTTGAGCTTTCATACACTTATAGCTCTTAGTGCATCCGTTACATGGCAATCCCCACTCCTCGCATTGACATCAATTTATGGGCATCTCCATAGCCCGTTGATTAGCCGCGTCGATGTGAGACTTTCTCCCTTTTTGTCTTGTCCACACAATCTCCATCATCATATTATATTCCACCCATAGTGCTATGTCCATGGCTTGCTCTCATGTATTGCGTGAGGGTTGAAAAGGCTGAAGCGCATTAAAAAGTATGAACCAATTGCTTGGCTTGTCATCGGGGTTGTGCATGATGGGAGCATTTTGTGTGACGAAAATGAAGCATGGCCAAACTATATGAGTTTGTAGGGATAAGCTTTCTTTGGCTGTGTTATTTGATAAGACATACTTGCTCGGTTGGCATGCTTGAAGTATTATTGTTTTTATGTCAAATGATAGACTATTGCTTTGAATCAGTCATGTCTTAATATTCATGCCATGATTAGATTACATGATCAAGATTATGATAGGTAGCATTCCACATCAAAAATTATCTTTTTATTATTTACCTACCCGAGGACGAGCAGGAATTAAGCTTGGGGATGCTGATACGTCTCCGTCTTATCTATAATTTTTGATTGTTCCATGCCAATATTATTCAACTTTCATATACTTTTGGCAACTTTTTATACTATTTTTTGCGACTAACATATTGATCCAGTGCCCAGTGCCAGTTCCTGTTTGTTACATGTTTTATGTTTCGCAGAAACTCCATATCAAACGGAGTCCAAACGGGATAAAAACGGACGAAGACTATTTTTGGAATATTTATGATTTTTGGGATGTAAAATCAACGCGAGACGGTGCCCGAGGGGGCCACGAGGCAGGGGCGTGCCCCAGGGGGGGCAGGCGCGCCCCTGTCCCTCGTGGGCACCCCATAAGGCGGTTGACGCTCTTCTTTGGCCGCGAGAAAGCTAATTTTTGGAGAAAAATCTGGGCGAAGGTTTCAATCCAATCGGAGTTATGGATCTCTAGATATATAAGAAACGGAAAGGGCATAATCCAGAACATAGAAACACAGAGAGACAGAGAGACAGATCCAATCTCGGAGGGGCTCTTGCCCCTCCCACTCCATGGAGACCATGGACCAGAGGGGAAACCCTTCTCCCATCTAGGGAGAAGGTCAACTAAGAAGAAGAAGAAGGGGGGCCCTATCCCCCTTCCTTCCGCTGGCGCCGGAACGGTGCCGGGGGCCATCATCATCACCGCAAACTAGAACAACAACTTCACCGGCTTCATCACCAACTCTTCCCCCCTCTATGCAATGGTGTGACCTCTCTTTTACCCGCTGTAATCTCTACTTAAACATGGTGCTCAATGCTATATATTATTTCCCAATGATGTATGGCTATCCTATGATGTTTGAGTAGATCTGTTTTGTCCTATGGGTTAATTGATGATCGTGATTGGTTTGAGTTGCATGTTTTATTATTGGTGCTGTCCTATTGTGCCCTCCGTGTCGCGCAAGCGTGAGGGATTCCCGTTGTAGGGTGGTGTAATATGTTCATGATTCGCTTATAGTGGGTTGCTTGAGTGACAGAAGCATAAACCCGAGTAAGGGGGTTATGGCATATGGGATAAAGGGGACTTGATACTTTAATGCTATGGTTGGGTTTTACCTTAATGGTCTTTAGTAGTTGCGGATGCTTGCTAGAGTTCCAATCATAAGTGCATATAATCCAAGTAGAGAAAGTATGTTAGCTTATGCCTCTCCGTCAAATAAAATTGCAATAGTGATTACCGGTCTAGTTATCGATTGCCTAGGGACAAATAACTTTCTCGTGACAAAAAGCTCTCTACTAAAACTAACTTAGTCGTATCTTCATCTAAACAGCCCCTACTTTTTATTTACATGCTCTTTATTATCTTGCAAACCTATCCAATGACACCTACAAAGTCCTTCTGGTTTTATACTTGTTTTAGGTAAAGCGAACGCTAAGCGTGCGTAGAGTTGTATCGGTGGTCGATAGAACTTGAGGGAATATTTGGTCTACCTTTAGCTCCTCGTTGGGTTCGACACTCTTAATTATCAAAAGAGGCTACAACTAATCCCCTACACTTGTGGGTTATCATGGAGTTGATACATACCAAACGTATCTACTTTTCCAAACACTTTTGCTCTTGTTTTGGACTCTAATTTGCATGATTTGAATGAAACTAACCTGGATTGGCGTTGTTTACTGCAGAACTACCATAGTGTTGTTTTTGTGCAGAAATAGAAGTTCTCAGATTGGGCTAAAATTTCTGGAGATTATTTCTAGAATATTTTAAAAATATTGGCGAAGAGAACTACTAGAGGTGGCCACCTAGGAGCCACGAGCTCAGGGGGGCGCCCACCCCCTAGGGCGTGCCCTTTGAGCTCATGGGCCCCTTAGGACTCGCAGAGAAAAAAATCAGAGAGGATGAATCATTTCACGATATGAAGCCACCACCACCTCCTATTCTTCATTGGGAGGGCTATCTACAGTCTGTTCAGGGCTCCAAAGGGTGGAATTTGTCGCCGTCGTCATCATCAACCCTTCTCCATCAGCAATTCCATGATGCTCATCACCGGGAATGAGTAATTACTTCATAGGCTTGCTGGACGATGATGGAGTTTGATGAGATTTGTCATATAATCGAGTCAATTTGTTAGTGCTTGATCCCTAGTATCCACTATGTTCTAAGATTGATGATGCTATGACTTTGCTATGTTTAATGCTTGTCACTAGGGCCCGAGTGCCATGATTTCAGATTTGAACCTTTTATGTTTTCATGGATATATTTAAGTTCTTGATCCTATCTTCTAGTTATATGCACTTGTTATTGCTCTGATCCATAGACCTCAAAGTGACAATAGTTGGGATACTCTCCGAGGATGACTGTAATCGAGGAGTTCAAGTATTCACCATGTGTTATGCTTTGTTCCGGTTCTCTATTAAAAGGAGGCCTTAATATCCCTTCGTTTCCTTATGGACCCCACTACCATGGGAGGGTAGGACAAAAGATGGCATGCAAATTCTTATTATAAGAAAATATGACTATATACAAAATACATGCCTACATTGAATTGATGAATTGGAGTTATTATGTATCGCTATAGGTTGTGACTGTTATATGATGAATATCATCCAACACAAATATCCATCTCTGATCCAATGCCTACGCTTTTCTAATATTGGTCATTGCAAAGTTACTATTGCTGTTGTTGTTACAATCATCACAAACTGCTTTTGTTTTGTTCCTATTACTATTGCTACTCTTACTACTACTATCAAAACTATGAAACTACTGTGCTACTAAACACTTTGATGTAGAAAGATTATTTCCCATGTGTGGTTGAATTGACAACTCAACTTCTAAGGCTCATAATATTCTTTGGCTCCCCTTGTGTCGGATCAACAAATTTGGGTGAAATACTACCCTCGAAGACTGTTGCAATCCCCTATACTTCTAGGTTATCAGGTACTGAATAGGCTAGCAAAATATGGAAGGGTGGAAGTGCTTATAGTCCACAAACTGACATTAGTCATAAAGAACTCATATATTTATTGGGAAAGTCTAGAAGTCCTTGAAGCAAAGTATTACTCACATGCCCCTAGGGAGGAGGTTAGGAGGAGTTAACCATCGTGTGCCCCCAATTCAAACAACACAAAGGATCTCAATCAAGGATAAATTATGCTCCAACTTCCTGGCCATGGCATGACCAACATTTTAATTAGTAGGACACCATGAACCTTAGCATCAATATTTTTAATAACCCATGATTATCAACTAGTAAACCTTCATATCATAACCTCAATATCATTAATCAAAGGCATCATATTTAGTCATCTAGATGCAAGTTTTTTTATTTTACCATAGTTATATACCTATTTTTTGGACCAAACATATAGCTCATGCAAATTACCACTTCCTATTGAACTCTCAAAAAGATATAGCCGAAGCAAGAGAGTGCAAATAATTTCTATAAAATATTTCTCGCCATGCTTAACAGATATAAGTGAAGAACATGAGCAATTGCCTCAACTCAAAAGATATAAGTGAAGAACATAGAGAATTCTATAAATTCAAGATGAATGTGTGTCTCTCCTAAAAGGTGCAATCAGGAAACAATGACTATAGAAATAAGCAAAAAAATCTAACAAAATCAAAAGACACTCCAAGCAAAACACATATCATGTGACGAATAGAAATGTGGCTCCAAGTGATATTACCGATGGATTGAAGACAAAAGAGGGGATGCCCTCTGGGGTATCCCCAAGCTTAGATGTTTCGATCTTCCTTGAATATTTCCTTGGGGTGCCTTGGGTATCCCCAAGCTTAGGGTTTTGCCACTGCTTATCTTCTTCCATCGTCATCTCATCCAAATCTTAAAAACTTTGACCAGGCAAAACTCAACAAAACCTTGTGAGATGCATTAGTATAATAAAATAAATCTTTAACTTAGTTACTATCATAAATAGATGCATATTTTTCTTACATAGTACCTACTGTACTTTATCATCTCTATAGCTTATACCCCCCCCTCCCCGATACAATCCATAGAAACATCAAAATAAGCGCACTATGCAATAAAAACAAAATCTGTCTAAAACAGAATAGTATGTAATGATGGAATTTTTAGTCATACTTTTGTAATCCAAAAATTCAATAAATAAATAGGAGAACATAGACAATTTGTGTAGAAATAATGTGTAAAACTTTCAATAATTGTTCATGTTCCAGTTCAGAGAAACAATTCATGCACTGGATGCCAACTTTCTGCTTTTGCACAAAACCAAATAAACAAACATCATCATTAACCTAAATGCTTTACTTGGCACAAAAGTTGAAATAAAAGATACAAACATAATTACTATAGTAGAAATATTCATGCTTACACACAAAACATATAAAATAAAAATAAACATAACTATTGGGTTGCCTCCCAATAAGCGCTATTGTTTAATGACCTAACTAGGCATAATGCATAGTATCATGTATTGTCATCTTTCAAAGAAACACCATAAGTGGCTCTCATTATATATTCATAAGGAGGTTTAATTATGTTTCTAGGGAAATGTTCCATACCTTTTCTTAATGGAAATTGGGACCTTATATTAGCTTCCTTTATATCAATTATCGCACCTATGCTTCTTAGAAATGGTCTCCCAAGTATAATTGGACATGATGTATTGCATTCAATATCAAGAATAATAAAGTTTATGGGTACATAACTTCTATTAGCAGTCGCAAGCACATCATTTACTCTAGACATAGGCTTTTTGGCGGTGGAATCTACTAAATGAAAATTTAAGGAATGTTCACACATGGTGGTGAAACCGTGAACATCATATAACGCTTTAGGCATAGTTGAAACACTAGCACCAAGATCATAGAAAGCTTTGCACTCATAAAAATTTATCTTCTCTTCAATAGTAGGTTCCCATTCATCATGCATCTTTCTAGGAATGGAAACTTCTAACTCAAGTTTTTCTTCATGAGTTTTGATAAGAGTTTCTACGATATGCTTAGGAATAGCTTTATTTTGTTCATAAGCATTGGGTAAACTAATCATGGATTGAAGCAAGGAAATACATTGAGTAAGAGAAAAATTATCATAATTAAAGTCCTTGTAATCCAATGGAGTGGGAGCACCACTATCTAAAGTTTTTACCTCTTCAATCCCACTTTTTTCAATTTTAGCATCAATATCATCACCCTTCGAACTATTGGGACGACCTCTAATTAAGATTGACTTATCTTAAGTCCCATCATCATCAAGTTTATTATTAGTAAACAAAGATTAAATAGATGACACACCAATATTTTTAACATCTTCATCATTTAGCTCTTAGCCTACAAATCCGTTCTCTACTTTGGTCAATGGTGACTTGGATGGCTTTTAAAGATTCGGGCTTTTCATCCTTACTTTGTGGGAAAAAAATAATTTTAATAATATCAACATCATGCATAAGCCTGTCCATGTTTCTAGACATATTATCATCTTTACTCAATTTTTCTTCAACCATAGTCTTGAAAACGTTTTGAGAACTAATAAATTCTTTAATGGTGTTCCCAAGATCAGAGTGTATCTATTATTATTACATGAACTACCATAATTATTAGAGGGATTAACACGATAAGGTCTAGAATTATTGAAATCCCCCCTATAAGCATTATTATTGAAATTATTCCTTGAAATAAAATTCACATCTATAGCATCATTATTTTTCTCAATTAAAGTGTACAAGGCAAGGATCAATTGGAGAATTTTTTGTAGCAAGCATAGTCATGAGAGCGTCGATTTTATCATTCAAGGAGCACACTTCCTTAATAGAATTTACCTTCTTACTAGTTGGAGCATCTTCGGTGTGCCATTGGGAATAATTTGTCATCATATTACCGAGAAGCTTTGTAGCCTCTCCAAGTGTGATTCCCATAGATGTACCACTTGCGGATGAATCTAGAAGGTTTCTTGAAACAAAGTTTAGTCCAACATAAAAGTTTTGCACTATCATCCATAAGTTTAATCCATGTGGACGACAATTTTTAATCATTAATTTCATTCTCTACCATGCCTGTGTAACATGTTCTTGTTCATGTTGTTTAAAAATAATAATTTGGTTTCTAAGAGATATTATCTTAGCGAGAAGAATTATTTTAGCAATGAAAGCATCTTTGCATTTTGACCATGAATCAATAATATTTTTAGGTAAAGATGAAAAGCATGCTTTAGCTTGATCTCTAAGAGAGAAAGGAAATAATTTTAATTTCACAATATCATTATCGACATCTTTCATTTTTTGCACATAATTCAATGAAAGTATTAAGATGGGATGCAACATCTTCATTAGGATTTCCAGCAAATTGTTCTTTCATAACAAGAACTAGCAAAGCATCTTTTATATCATATGACTCTGCACTAGTGCCGGGAGGAGCAAATGGTGTACTAATAAAATCATTATTACTAGTATTCAAGAAATAGCACAACTTAGTATTTTCTTGAGTAGACATGATGGTGATTCAAGAAGAGATAGCAACAAATAGTTTTGGTATTTTTAGTTTTTTAAGAAGTGGAGGAGATGAAAAAGAGAAGGAAAATAAAAGGCAAATGGCAAAGAAAGTAAAACAAGAAAATTATAAATGTGTGCAAAGGCACTGGGTTGTTTGGTGAAGCCTCCCCAGCAACGGCACCGGAAATTCTTCTACTACTTGTGATAGTGTTGGGAATTCCCTGAAGAGGAAGGGTGATGTAGTATAGTAGCAGATAGTATTTTCCTGAGTTAAGAACCAAGGTTTATCGAACCAATAGGATACATCACACAAACAACTTTAGCAGTACCTACACACATAAACAAACGCTTACACCCAACAAAGGCTAGGGATATCAAATCTGGTAGTGGTAGATATAGTAAATAAAAGTAAAATATAAATGTAAACAAAAATAGCGAGGAATTATAAGATTTGTTTTAATACAAAGTAAATGGACCTACAGGCCATAGCATTCACTAAAGGCATCTTTCTCATAAATAATATTGGTGGGTAAACAAATTAGTGTTGGGCAATTGATAGGAATGCACATAGTTATGATGATCATCCATGGCATAATTAATATATAGGCATTACGTCCGTGACAAGTATACCGTTTATTGACGTCTACTACTATTACTCCACCCCAAGACCGCAATCCATCATGCATCTCAAAGTATTAAGTTCATAAAAACAGGGTAACGCATTAATCAAGATGACATAATGTAGACAGAATAAGATCATGCAATATGTTCAAACCATGTTGTTTTCACGCTTAGTAGCAAGAATGCAAATACGTGCATTGCAACTCCTCTTATCACAGGTAAGGACACCGCAAGATTGAACACTACTATGCACCACTTCCTCTATAGATATAATCATCAACTTGGCCAAAGAAAATTCATAGATCAGAAAGAATACATAGCTATAAAATTACACATAAATAAGTCTCAGAGAAGACTCAAATACTTTCAATGAATAATATGATCATAAACTCACAATTCATTGGATCCCAACAAACACACCACAAAAGTTCACATCAGATGGATCTCAGATGAGATCATTGTGTTGAAGATCAAGAGAGAGAGAGAGAGAGAGAGAGAGAGAGAAAGCCATCTAGTTACTGTTATGGACCCATAGGTGTTGGGAAATGTAGTAATTTCAAAAAATTCCTATGCACACACAAGATCATGGTGATGCATAGCAACGAGAGGGGAGAGTGTTGTCCATGTACCCTCGTAGACCGTAAGTGGAAGTGTTAGCACAATGCGGTTGATGTAGTCGTATGTCTTCACGATCTGACTGATCAAGTACCGAACGTACGGCACCTCCGAGTTCAGCACATGTTCAGCCCGATGACGTCCCTCGAACTCCGATCCAGCCAAGTGTTGAGGGAGAGTTTTGTTAGCATGATGGCGTGGCGACGATGATGATGTTCTACCGATGCAGGGCTTCGCCTAAGAACCGTTACAGTATTATCGAGGTGGACTATGGTGGAGGGGGGCACCGCACACGGCTAAAAGATCAAACAATCAATTATTGTGTCCATGAGGTGCCCCCCTGCCCCCGTATATAAAGGAGCAAGGGGGGTGCGGCCGGCCAAAGGGAGAGGCGCGTCGGGAGGAGTCCTACTCCCACCGGGAGTAGGACTCCCCCCTTTCCTAGTTGGATTAGGACTTGGGAGGGGGAAAGAGGAGGGAGATAGGAAGGAAGGGGGGGCGCTGCCCCCTCTCCTTGTCCTATTCGGTCCAGGGAGAAGGTCATGCGGCCCTGCCCTGGCCGCCTCTCCTCTTCTCCGTAAAGGCCCACTAAGGCTCATTAACCTCCCGGGGAGTTCCGGTAACCTCCCGGTACTTCGGTAAAATCCCGATTTCACCCGAAACACTTCCGATATCCAAACACAGGCTTCCAATATATCAATCTTCATGTCTCAACCATTTTGAGAATCCTCGTCATGTCCGTGATCTCATCTGGGACTCCGAACAACCTTCGGTACATCAAAACATATAAACTGATAATATAACTATCATCGTAACATTAAGCGTGCGGACCCTACGGGTTCGAGAACTATGTAGACATGATCGAGACACATCTCCGGTCAATAACCAATAGCGGAACCTGGATGCTCATATTGGTTCCCACATATTCTACGAAGATCTTTATCGGTCAGACCGCATAACAACATACGTTGTTACCTTTGTCATCGGTATGTTACTTGCCCAAGATTCGATCATCGATATCTCGATACCTAGTTCAATCTCATTACCGGCAAGTCTCTTTACTTTTTCCGTAGTACATCATCCCGCAACTAACTCATTAGTTACAATGCTTGCAAGGCTTATAGTGATGTGCATTACCGAGTGGGCCCAGAGATACCTCTCCGATAATCGGAGTGACAAATCCTAATCTCGAAATACGCCAACCCAACAAGTACCTTCGGAGACACCTGTAGAGCACCTTTATAATCACCCAGTTATGTTGTGACGTTTGGTAGCACACAAAGTGTTCCTCCGGTAAACGGGAGTTGCATAATCTCATAGTCATAGGAACATGTATAAGTCATGGAGAAAGCAATAGCAACATACTAAACGGTTAAGTCAATCACATCATTCTCCTAATGATGTGATCCAGTTAATCAAATGACAACCCTTTGTCCATGGCTAGGAAACATAACCATCTTTGATTAATGAGCTAGTCAAGTAGAGGCATACTAGTGACACTCAGTTTTGTCTATGTATTCACACATGTACTAAGTTTCCGGTTAATACAATTCTAGCATGAATAATAAACATTTATCATGATATAAGGAAATAAATAATAACTTTATTATTGCCTCTAGGGCATATTTCCTTCAGTCTCCCACCTGCACTAGAGTCAATAATCTAGTTCTCATCATCATGTGATTTAACACAAATATTCACATCTGTATGTGATTAACACCCGTAGCTCACATCATCATGTGACCAACACCCAAAGGGTTTACTAGAGTCAATAATCTAGTTCACATTGCTATGTGATTAACACCCAAAGAGTACTAAGGTATGATCATGTTTTGCTCATGAGAGAAGTATAGTCAACGGGTTTGTCACATTCAGAGCCGTGTGTATTTTGCAAATATTCTATGTCTACAATGCTCTGCACGGAGCTACTCTAGATAATTGATCCCACTTTCAATATGTATCCAGATTGAGACTTAGAGTCATCTGGATCGGTGTAAAAGCTTGCATCGATGTAACTCTTTACGACGAACTCTTTTATCACCTCCATAATCGGGAAACATCTCCTTAGTCCTCACTAGGGATATTCTTAACCGCTGTCCAGTGATCTACTCTTAGATCAAAATTTTATTCCTTCGCCAAACTCAGATCAAGGTATACAATAGGTCTGGTACACAGCATAACATACTTTATAGAACCTATGACTGAGGCATAGGGAATGACTTTTCATTCTATTTCTATTTTCTGCCATGGTCGGGATTTGAGTCTTACTCAATTTCATACCTTTGCAACACAGGCAAGAACTCTTACTTTGACTGTTCCATTTTGAACTACTTCAAAATCTTGTCAAGGTATTTACTCATTGAAAATCTGTGACGCCCCCGATCTAATCGTACACTAATCATGCACGCAAATGTGTACGATCAAGATCAGGGACTTACGGGAAGATATCACAACACAACTCTCAAACATAAATAAGTCATACAAGCATCATAATACAAGCCAGGGGCCTCGAGGGCTCGAATACAAGTGCTCGATCATAGACGAGTCAGCGGAAGCAACAATATCTGAGTACAGACATAAGTTAAACAAGTTTGCCTTAAGAAGGCTAGCACAAACTGGGATACAGATCGAAAGAGGCGCAGGCCTCCTGCCTGGGATCCTCCTAAACTACTCCAGGTCGTCGTCAGCGGGCAGCACGTAGTAGTAGGCACCTCCGGTGTAGTAGGGGTCGTCGTCGACGGTGGCGTCTGACTCCTGGACTCCAGTATCTGGTTGCGACAACCAGAAAGAAAGGAAAGGGGGAAAAGGGGGGGAGAAAGCAACCGTGAGTACTCATCCAAAGTACTCGCAAGCAAGGAACTACACTACATATGCATGGGTATATGGGTAAAGGGCCATATCAGTGGACTGAACTGCAGAATGCCAGAATAAGAGGGGGATAGCTAGTCTTATCGAAGACTACGCTTCTGGTCACCTTCGTCTTGCAACAGGCAGAAGAGGGTAGGTTGAAGTCCTCCAAGTAGCATCTCCAAGTAGCAACTCCAAGTAGCATCGCATAGCATAACCTACACGGCGATCCTCCCCTCGTATCCCTGAGGGAGAGCGACCACCGGTTGTATCTGGCACTTGGAAGGGTGTGTTTTATTAAGTATCCGGTTCTAGTTGTCATAAGGTCAAGGTACAACTCCAAGTCGTCCTGTTACCGAAGATCACGGCTATTCGAATAGATTAACTTCCCTGCAGGGGTGCACCACATAGCCCAACACGCTCGATCCCATTTGGCCGGACACACTTTCCTGGGTCATGCCCGGCCTCGGAAGATCAACACGTCGCAGCCCCACCTAGGCTCAACAGAGAGGCCAGCACGCCGGTCTAAACCTAAGCGCTCAGGGGTCTGGGTCCATCGCCCATAGCACACCTGCACGTTGCGTACGCGGCCGAAAGCAGACCTAGCCTAGTGGCGTTCCAGTCCAATTCGGCGCGCGCCGCTCCGTTGCTGACGTCTGAAGTGCTTCGGCTGATACCACGACGTCGGGATACCCATAACTACTCCCACGTAGATGGTTAGTGCGTATAGGCTCGTAGCCAGACTCAGGTCAAATACCAAGATCTCGTTAAGCCTGTTATTATGAAGCAACCGCGGACGCCAACCAGGGCTAGGCCCACCTCTCTCCTAGGCGGTCTCAACCTGCCCTGTCGCTCTGCCACAAAGATCCACACAGAGGGCCGTCGGGACAAAGGTCCTTTCAACCCCCAATCCGTGAATCACTCGCGGGTACTCCTCGAGCGGACCCGACTTTAGTCACCATTTGTATAGTATGTATGTATGTATAGTATATACCCGTGATCACCTCCCGAGTGATCACGGCCCGATAGTATAGCACGGCTGACGGACAAGAATGTAGGGCCACAGATGGAAATACTAGCATAATTGTGACGCCCGGATGATTAGGCTACAATAATTCCACGCTAATGATGCCACATCACCTCGGTTACTGTTACTAATCTCGTGATGGTTCAAAAACGGTTCCAATTCAAATTTAAAATCGAGTCAAACAATTAAAGTTTTCAAAAGTCAAAACTAAAATGTGCTTAATGTGGCAAATAAATCATGGATATTATTGGTGGAGTAACAACATCTTTATAAAATATTTAAATACCCTAAAGTGATTAAAACAACATCAAAACAATTAGTTATACTCCTAATATATTTTACCAAATACTAAACTATTTTTATTCTAAGGTAAAACTTCTTAGAATAGTGGATTAATTTGACACACTACTTTTAGAGCTATTTTCATATTTTACTAAACCAAAAATATAGTGCAACTAAAATAAAACAGAAAGAAAATGAGAAAACAACAACAAAAGGAAAATAAAAGCCCCACCCCTCGCTGGGCCTCGGCCCAGCTGGCCACGGGGCTAGCCAGGCCGCCCAGCCGGCCCACTTGGCCCGCCCCCCCCACTCACTCCCTTATCCCCTCGCAACCGAAAACCCTAGCCCGATCCACCACCACTCCCCCTCGCCTCCTCCCCCGATCCCCCCTGGATCGGGATCGACCCCTCCACTCTCCCCTCACGCCTCGCTCCTCTCGCTCCCTCCCGATCCGGATCGGGGCGCAACGGCGCCCCCTCGCCGCCGCTCCGCTAAGGCCGCCGCCCCTCCCGGACTCCTCCGCGCCCCTCCTCTCACCTCCCTCGACTGGATCGGGGCAGCGCCCCGCTGCCCACCTCGGCGGGCGCCTCCCATCCCCGCCACCAGGCTGGCGCCCCTCGCCGAGTCCACCCCATCGCCGGACCATGCCGGCAGGGTCCCGCCGGCGCGCACTGAACCCGGCCGCAGCCGCTCCCAGCGAGTCGCCCCGCTCCGACGCCCTCCAACGCCGGCAGGCCGCCGGCCACGACCACCATGACCCGTTCCGGCCTCCCCAAGCTCCTCTACTGCTCGATGTGAGCACCTCGCATATCCCCCCCATGATGCCGCTGCTGCTCTTACTTCCTGTTACTGCTGCTCATGCTTAGCTACTGTTGCTCCTGCCGTTGCATTGCCGTTGTCGCTGCGTCGTCCCGTTGTTGCTGGTGCGCCACCGCGCCCCGGCTCCCCTGCCGCCCGCGGGCCTGCTCGTTGCGGCCCCGCACTCCGTTTCCCTCCCACGCCGGCCGGCCACTGGCCTCGCCACGCCCGTGGCTGCCCCCCCCCCTGCCTGTCGATCTGGGCGCTCGCCCAGTCGGGCACCGATGCCCAGCGCCCGCACCCGCGGCAACCGCGCGCCTGTTAGCCCCCAGGGCCCTATGACAAAGGGGGCCCGCCCCCAGAACGTTAAAAAAATATATATAAAAATAAATAAAACAATAATTAAAATAAAAACAAATTTAATTAATTAATTAAGTTAATTAACCTTAATTAATTAATCTAATTAACCTGTTAGCTTAATTAAACAGTGATTAGTTTAACTAAACCCTAATTAACCTAACAGAGTATGACAGGTGGGTCCCACTGGACCCACGCGTAAGTTTGACTTAGTCAACTCTGTTGACTGCTGATGTCAGCATGACATCATGCTGATGTCATAAATCCATTTTCGAATTAAATTAAATAATTAATTAAATTTCAGAAATTAATAAAATCTTTAGAAAATCATATCTTTTAATCCGTAACTCGGATTAAAATATTTTCAACATGAAAGTTGCTCAGAACGACGAGACGAATCCGGATACGCAGTCCGTTCGTCCGCCACACCCCCCTAACCTATCAAACCCGCAACTTTCCCCCTCCGGCTCCTCTGCCCGAAAACGCGAAACACCGGGAATACTTTCCCGGATGTTTCCCCCCTTCGTCAGTATCACCTACTACCGCGATTGGGCCCACCTAGCATCGTTACTTGTCATGTCATGCATCGATATGCATTTGTTTGCATTGTATTCATTGTTTCTTCCCCCTCTTCTCTCCGGTAGACTACGAGACCGACGCTGCTGCTGCCCAGTTCGACTACGAAGTTGACGACCCATCCTTCTTGCCAGAGCAACCAGGCAAGCCCCCCCCTTGATCACCAGATATCGCCTATTCTACTCTATACTGCTTGCATTAGAGTAGTGTAGCATGTTACTGCTTTCCGTTATACCTTTACCTATAGGATTGCAGGTAAAGGTATCAACAGTAGTAACAAGGACAGGCTATGCATTAGGATAGGTATAACGGAAAGCAGTAACATGCTACACGACTCTAATGCAAGCAGTATAGAGTAGAATAGGCGATATCTGGTGATCAAGGGGGGGGCTTGCCTGGTTGCTCTGGCAAGAAGGAGGGGTCGTCAACTTCGTAGTCGAACTGGGCAGCAGCAGCGTCGGTCTCGTAGTCTACCGGAGAGAAGAGGGGGAAGAAACAATGAATACAATGCAAACAAATGCATATCGATGCATGACATGACAAGTAACGATGCTAGGTGTGCCCAATTGCGGTAGTAGGTGATACCGACGAAGGGGGGAAACATCCGGGAAAGTATTCCCGGTGTTTCGCGTTTTCGGGCAGAGGAGCCGGAGGGGGAAAGTTGCGGGTTCGATAGGTTAGGGGGGTGTGGCGGACGAACGGACTGCGTAACCGGATTCGTCTCGTCGTTCTGAGCAACTTTCATGTTGAAAATATTTTAATCCGAGTTACGGATTAAAAGATATGATTTTCTAAAGATTTTATTAATTTCTGAAATTTAATTAATTATTTAATTTAATTCGAAAATGGATTTATGACATCAGCATGATGTCATGCTGACATCAGCAGTCAACAGAGTTGACTAAGTCAAACTTACGCGTGGGTCTAGTGGGACCCACCTGTCATACTCTATTAGGTTAATTAGGGTTTAATTAAACTAATCACTGTTTAATTAAGCTAACAGGTTAATTAGATTAATTAATTAAGGTTAATTAACTTAATTAATTTAATTAATTTAATTTAATTAATTAAATTTGTTTTTATTTTAATTATTGTTTTATTTATTTTTATATATATTTTTTTAATGTTCTGGGGGCGGGCCCCCTTTGTCATAGGGCCCTGGGGGCTAACAGGCGTGCGGTTGCCGCGGGTGCGGGCGCTGGGCATCGGCGCCCGACTGGGCGAGCGCCCAGATCGACAGGCAGGGGGGGCAGCCACGGGCGTGGCGAGGCCAGTGGCCGGCCGGCGTGGGAGGGAAACGGAGTGCGGGGCCGCAACGAGCAGGCCCGCGGGCGACAGGGGAGCCGGGGCGCGGTGGCGCACCAGCAACAAGGGGACGACGCAGCGACAACGGCAACGCAACGGCAGGAGCAGCAGTAGCTAAGCATGAGCAGCAGTAACAGGAAGTAAGAGCAGCAGCGGCATCATGGGGGGGATATGCGAGGTGCTCACATCGAGCAGTAGAGGAGCTTGGGGAGGCCGGAACGGGTCGTGGTGGTCGTGGTCGGCGGCCTGCCGGCGTTGGAGGGCGTTGGAGCGGGGCGACTCGCTGGGAGCGGTTGCGGCCGGGTTCAGTGCGCGCCGGCGGGACCCTGCCGGCATGGTCCGGCGATGGGGTGGACTCGGCGAGGGGCGCCAGCCTGGTGGCGGGGATGGGAGGCACCCGCCGAGGTGGGCAGCGGGGCGCTGCCCCGATCCAGTCGAGGGAGGTGAGAGGAGGGGCGCGGAGGAGTCCGGGAGGGGCGGCGGCCTTAGCGGAGCGGCGGCGAGGGGGCGCCGTTGCGCCCCGATCCGGATCGGGAGGGAGCGAGAGGAGCGAGGCGTGAGGGGAGAGTGGAGGGGTCGATCCCGATCCAGGGGGATCGGGGGAGGAGGCGAGGGGGAGTGGTGGTGGATCGGGCTAGGGTTTTCGGTTGCGAGGGGATAAGGGAGTGAGTGGGGGGGGGGGCGGGCCAAGTGGGCCGGCTGGGCGGCCTGGCTAGCCCCGTGGCCAGCTGGGCCGAGGCCCAGCGAGGGGTGGGGCTTTTATTTTCCTTTTGTTGTTGTTTTCTCATTTTCTTTCTGTTTTATTTTAGTTGCACTATATTTTTGGTTTAGTAAAATATGAAAATAGCTCTAAAAGTAGTGTGTCAAATTAATCCACTATTCTAAGAAGTTTTACCTTAGAATAAAAATAGTTTAGTATTTGGTAAAATATATTAGGAGTATAACTAATTGTTTTGATGTTGTTTTAATCACTTTAGGGTATTTAAATATTTTATAAAGATGTTGTTACTCCACCAATAATATCCATGATTTATTTGCCACATTAAGCACATTTTAGTTTTGACTTTTGAAAACTTTAATTGTTTGACTCGATTTTAAATTTGAATTCAAACCGTTTTTGAACCATCGCGAGATTAATAACAGTAACCGAGGTGATGTGGCATCATTAGCGTGGAATTATTGTAGCCTAATCATCCGGGCATCACAATTCTCCTCCACTACAAGAAATCTCGTCCCGAGATTTAAGAGGGGGACTAACGGGAAAATTCAGGTTACGAAATTCTAACGGGTCTTTTCAGTCTTGGTTGCTCTTCTCGAAGAGGCCGGTCCAATATATTGATGTCTTTATTTCTCTGCTGTAGGTCAACATGATGAAGTCGGCGTGCTTTCTTCAGGAACTCCATCGTACTTACGAATAGGTACGGGGCAGCTCTACAATGATAGGATGTTATAAGGGAAATTCATCTGGGGGTATCCCAAGAATGAACATATGAGTATCTCTCGAGTTGAACAAATGACACACATCGAGAGCAAAGTAAGACGGTGTAATAAAAAGTTTCAAGCGGATAGGCAATCATTCATTGCCTGAAGCAGAGTGCGAAAGGGGTTCAGAGCAACGGGAATAAGTATTGTGTCCGATACCAGACTAGATCAACAGGCAAGTGGCCCGTGAATTACATACAAAGTCAAGCACGAGGAATAACTTTGACAGCAGGTTGTACAGGAGAGTCAGGTTTCGATCATGTGGAACTGTGGGTTATGGGCCCACCATGTGGGTTAAAAGTAGGAAGGCGGTGATGTCTTGCACGATCATGCAAGTAAGGCATGTCAGAGGTTAGCCTGTCAGTTATATGTCAGCAACTACATCGGTACCAAGGCGAGGGACAAGGAGAACCATTTTCCTGCTCGTTGAAACGAGGCGGACCAATAGGCAAAGTTCTCGTCCATCGGTGATTACTGAAATGTCATCAACAATAGTAACAGGGTCTTACTGACAGAGTTGTACACCGAGGTGTTTACATAAGCAGGAGAATAATACTACTTAGATTATATAGATCACAAGAAAGGTTAAACCAACCAATGGAAAGGAAAATAAGATTATCAGATTAAACAGAACAATGAAAAAGGAAAATGTGTTTAAACACATATATCAGGGGGTATATCCTTCCCAAGGGCAAGCAACGCATGATATTCATGACGGGATATAACGTAGAAAACCCCTTAAGGAAAGGGAAGAGAAATTTTCCTGACATTACCCATACAACGGTGTTTGGATAATTTATCAAGAAACATTTAGCATTGTGCTTTAAATGTTCTTGTTGAAAATTGGAGTACCACAGATATGCTTCGAGATAGCATTGACATGGTCTTCAAGCAAAATCGGATTTTGGATACACAAAGGATCCATCAGGATAAACTCATTAAACAGGCATTTAGTTTCCTCATGGAAAAATGATTAACCTTGTTACAAGGGAAACTATAACACTAAGTCCTCTGGTCCGGTGTGTTAGGCATGACATCACCTTACCGGGGCATATAGGGACCAATGTTATAACTCTTGAAAAGTTGTCCCAACCATCATATCTGACCGAGATTCAGATCCGGTTGGTGTCATGATACCTCAGACTCAGGATGTCCAAGAAGAAAAGGTGAAACCCAAAATAGTCGAAAAGACATTTCAAGATTCTCAGGAAATGAACTATGGAAGCAAGTTCCGAAACCAGAGTTCATCATTAAACCAAGGAGAGCATGAGGAAGTGGCTGATGGACTCAGCGATAATTCAACGAGGTACCCAAAAAGATGCATCTCCTCAATTATGTGGATAAGGAGATAGCATTTGTCCGATCAAATGATATAATGAAGCATGCTCGAGGACAACATACACAATTAAACATTGGTTGAAAGGTGCGCCCGAAATATGGGTTGGGCTGCACGACCAATGTCAGAATGGTGATTCAACAATCAATATTCTAAGAATGAACGGTTGACCATTAACTTCAAAGCAATAGGGTTGCTAGAAGTACATAATCCAAACAGCATAGTTCACTTGTTGGTACCCCGGTTGGAATCAACCGAGGACCAAGAAAGAATGGTGATGGTGAGAAGTATCACTATACCAAGAATTTCTTAAGAGGTGGAGCAATCCCCACCACATCCTTGATATTAAAAGATGGTAATACTCCAAGGTAAGGAAGAACAAATGCTGGATAGTAGGGATCTCAAGGTATAACTCCAAACACGAACAATTTTGTGTTGAACGGAAGGCAAATAAGTGGTCAAAGGTAACACAAATCATCGGGGCAAGGATGGTATTTCTCATCATGAACTCCATTGATATTTTGGAAGAGCTCATAAGGTTGATGATAATCATGACACATTTGTCGAGAGATTTCATGAAGATGTAATCCATCAGTGACGACATCAAGTCAAAGGAATAATAATGCTGAAGGTTATTGGAACCATGGGTAGGACACAAACTTGAAATCAAGTTTGTTGTTCAAGGCGAACTGATATGACGAGGAAGATCGACGTAAGTTTAGCTCATCATCGAAAATTGTGCTCCGAGAAGGAGGACCAGGTAGTACAGTTTAAAATTTAGCCGATCAGGCTAGGAAAGACTTAAAGGATTAATAAAATCGTAAGCAATGAAAATTACTTAGGGTTAACGAACCAAAATGTGGGATCGTTGTTCTCGATTGACGACAACCCAGAACCCGAGAAAATTGGAATCTGTGAGAAATAATAGTTGATGAAGAACCCATAATAAGTTATGCAGCCCCATGATATTCTTGAGATACCAAGGGGTAATACTCGACGACAAATCAAAGTAGAGGTTGGACTGGGGTATTACTCTGTAGAAGACAAGTGCTTAAACTTGCACGAGAAATGGTATTTAAAGGAGATCATGGTCGGAACCACGATTGCAAAAGGCCAGATCCCAGATATAAGATGTACTTATACCAAGGGAATAATTAATTTAAGAGAAGCTTTAATGATAAGATCTACATCGTGTCCATGGGCATGAACACAAAGTTCAAGGTCGACTCCCACTTCCATAATACATAACCTTCCATTCACTTCTCTCAGTTAAGAATGTTTAGAGTTTGAAAGTTTAACTGACGGATTACCAGAAGGTTATGACCCATGAAGACTTTTGGGTTCACAAAAATTAAGGAAGGTATATGTTCAACCCATCGGAGCATCTTAGAAACATATACCACAATCTTTAGGAGTAATTAGCTCAAACTCGAAGGCAGAGCAAGGTTGAGAAAGCAGAGGATACATTTTACTAAAGGCATTATGTATCCGAAAAAAAAGGCTCACAAGGTTATTGAATATGAAGGGCGTTGTCAGATAAAATCCAACAAAGGATCTGGTGGTCCATAAGGGATCTGATGTGAGCATCGGTACTCAACCAGAAGAAGAAAGAATGCAAGGATATCATATGATAGAACAATTGACTAATTCAAAGCTCAATTGCAAAGGATTTATGATTTCCAATTCAAGGGATCAGAAGCAAATACTTTGGTTAAGGATAGAATAGTTGAATAGACTTAGGGATACAACCGACGACAATTTAATTGGTTGATAACCAACTCATGTCCAAAATGACGTCTGAGCCGGAGGGATGAATTCTAGGACCTGATTGAGGATTGTGAGCATTCACAACATATTGAATCAACAGACCCAAATGATAATGACAAGGAATGTCAATCTGATTACGAGACTTATGGGATTAACCATAATGCAAGAAAGCAAGAATTTCAAGAGCAATAGGGTGCTCGGGATTTTCGGAAGATCGAATGGCATTTCGAAGACTTTTGTGAAATACATGAATCAACTGGGGATGAGCGGATACTGGATAAGTGCGAGAAATTATCCGTATGGGTATTCAGGTGGTAAGAAACTGCAAGGCAGTAGGCATAAGTATTCTAAGAACAACAACGAGTATTTCGGGGCGTCTTGTAATAAAAGAACAACTAGGGACTAAGTAAGAACGGTGTATGAATTTATTCATAGGGATATTTCGATGGTAGTGAATTGCAAAAGCAATGGGCAGTCCCGAAAGAGTATCGGAAAGTAACTTTGAAATCTTCATGTGCAGTCAGCGATCATCTAGACTGAAGGGGCTCTCCGGGAGAAAGCGTTTTCGAGAACCTAAAGTTAGATTTTTGAAAATCATTTAACCCGAATAGAAGAGAGATCAGAGTCCCAGAGTATAGACGAGGAGTAAAAGATCCTAATACCATCCAATGGCGACGTGGGCCCGTAAGGCACACAGCCAAGTTAGTAAAAGTTTTGCAATGACTAGACTCAACTTCGGCCAAGGAGTTGGAAAGGGGATTCCTACAGGCAGTCGGCTCTGATACCAACTTGTGACGCCCCCGATCTAATCGTACACTAATCATGCACGCAAATGTGTACGATCAAGATCAGGGACTTACGGGAAGATATCACAACACAACTCTAAAACATAAATAAGTCATACAAGCATCATAATACAAGCCAGGGGCCTCGAGGGCTCGAATACAAGTGCTCGATCATAGACGAGTCAGCGGAAGCAACAATATCTGAGTACAGACATAAGTTAAACAAGTTTGCCTTAAGAAGGCTAGCACAAACTGGGATACAGATCGAAAGAGGCGCAGGCCTCCTGCCCGGGATCCTCCTAAACTACTCCAGGTCGTCGTCAGCGGGCAGCACGTAGTAGTAGGCACCTCCGGTGTAGTAGGGGTCGTCGTCAACGGTGGCGTCTAACTCCTGGACTCCAGTATCTGGTTGTGACAACCAGAAAGAAAGGAAAGGGGGAAAAAGGGGGGAGAAAGCAACCGTGAGTACTCAACCAAAGTACTCGCAAGCAAGGAACTACACTACATATGCATGGGTATATGTGTAAAGGGCCATATCAGTGGACTGAACTGCAGAATGGCAGAATAAGAGGGGGATAGCTAGTCTTATCGAAGACTACGCTTCTGGTCACCTTCGTCTTGCAACAGGCAGAAGAGGGTAGGTTGAAGTCCTCCAAGTAGCATCTCCAAGTAGCAACTCCAAGTAGCATCGCATAGCATATCCTACCCGGCGATCCTCCCCTCGTATCCCTGAGGGAGAGCGACCACCGGTTGTATCTGGCACTTGGAAGGGTGTGTTTTATTAAGTATCCGGTTCTAGTTGTCATAAGGTCAAGGTACAACTCCAAGTCGTCCTATTACCGAAGATCACGGCTATTCGAATAGATTAACTTCCCTGCAGGGGTGCACCACATAGCCCAACACGCTCGATCCCATTTGGCCGGACACACTTTCCTGGGTCATGCCCGGCCTCGGAAGATCAACACGTCGCAGCCCCACCAAGGCTCAACAGAGAGGCCAGCACGCCGGTCTAAACCTAAGCGCACAGGGGTCTGGGCCCATCGCCCATAGCACACCTGCACGTTGCGTACGCGGCCGAAAGCAGACCTAGCCTAGTGGCGTTCCAGTCCAATTCGGCGCGCGCCGCTCCGTCGCTGACGTCTGAAGTGCTTCGGCTGATACCACGACGTCGGGATACCCATAACTACTCCCACGTAGATGGTTAGTGCGTATAGGCTCGTAGCCAGACTCAGATCAAATACCAAGATCTCGTTAAGCGTGTTATTATGAAGCAACCACGGACGCCGACCAGGGCCAGGCCCACCTCTCTCCTAGGCGGTCTCAACCTGCCCTGTCGCTCCACCACAAAGATCCACACAGAGGGCCGTCGGGACAAAGGTCCTTTCAACCCCCAATCCGTGAATCACTCGCGGGTACTCCTCGAGCGGACCCGACTTTAGTCACCATTTATATAGTATGTATGTATGTATAGTATATACCCGTGATCACCTCCCGAGTGATCACGGCCCGATAGTATAGCACGGCTGACGGACAAGAATGTAGGGCCACAGATGGAAATACTAGCATCCTATACTAAGCATATAGGATTGCAGGTAAAGGTATCAACAGTAGTAACAAGGACAGGCTATGCATCAGGATAGAGTAGAATAGGCGATATCTGGTGATCAAGGAGGGGGGGGGGCTTGCCTGGTTGCTCTGGCAAGAAGGAGGGGTCGTCAACTCCGTAGTCGAACTGGGCAGCAGCAGCGTCGGACTCGTAGTCTACCGGAGAGAAGAGGGGGAAGAAACAATGAATACAATGCAAACAAATACATATCGATGCATGACATGACAAGTAACGATGGTAGGTGTGCCCAATCGCGGTAGTAGGTGATACCGACGAAGGGGGGAAACATCCGGGAAAGTATTCCCGGTGTTTCGCGTTTTCGGGCAGAGGAGCCGGAGGGGGAAAGTTGCGGGTTCGATAGGTTAGGGGGGTGTGGCGGACGAACGGACTGCGTATCCGGATTCGTCTCGTTGTTCTGAGCAACTTTCATGTTGAAAATATTTTAATCCGAGTTACGGATTAAAAGATATGATTTTCTAAAGATTTTATTAATTTCTGAAATTTAATTAATTATTTAATTTAATTCGAAAATGGATTTATGACATCAGCATGATGTCATGCTAACATCAGCAGTCAACAGAGTTGACTAAGTCAAACTTACGCGTGGGTCCAGTGGGACCCACCTGTCATACTCTGTTAGGTTAATTAGGGTTTAGTTAAACTAATCACTGTTTAATTAAGCTAACAGGTTAATTAGATTAATTAATTAAGGTTAATTAACTTAATTAATTTAATTAATTAATTAAATTTGTTTTTATTTTAATTATTGTTTTATTTATTTTTATATATATTTTTTTAACGTTCTGGGGGCGGGCCCCCTTTGTCATAGGGCCCTGGGGGCTAACAGGCGCGCGGTTGCCGCGGGTGCGGGCGCTGGGCATCGGCGCCCGACTGGGCGAGCGCCCAGATCGACAGGCAGGGGGCACGGGCGTGGCGAGGCCAGTGGCCGGCTGGCGTGGGAGGGAAACGGAGTGCGGGGCCGCAACGAGCAGGCCCGCGGGGCGGCAGGGGAGCCGGGGCGCGGTGGCGCACCAGCAACAAGGGGACGACGCAGCGACAACGACAACGCAACGGCAGGAGCAGCAGTAGCTAAGCATGAGCAGCAGTAACAGGAAGTAAGAGCAGCAGCGGCATCATGGGGGGATATGCGAGGTGCTCACATGGAGCAGTAGAGGAGCTTGGGGAGGCCGGAACGGGTCGTGGTGGTCGTGGCCGGCGGCCTGCCGGCGTTGGAGGGCGTCGGAGCGGGGCGACTCGCTGGGAGCGGCTGCGGCCGGGTTCAGTGCGCGCCGGCGGGACCCTGCCGGCATGGTCCGGTGATGGGGTGGACTCGGCGAGGGGCGCCAGCCTGGTGGCAGGGATGGGAGGCGCCCGCCGAGGTGGGCAGCGGGGCGCTGCCCCGATCCTGTCGAGGGAGGTGAGAGGAGGGGCGCGGAGGAGTCTGGAAGGGGCGGCGGCCTTAGCGGAGCGGCGGCGAGGGGGCGCCGTTGCGCCCCGATCCGGATCGGGAGGGAGCGAGAGGAGCGAGGCATGAGGGGAGAGTGGAGGGGTCGATCCCAATCCAGGGGGGATCGGGGGAGGAGGCGAGGGGGAGTGGTGGTGGATCGGGCTAGGGTTTTCGGTTGCGAGGGGATAAGGGAGTGAGTGGGGGGGGGGGCGGGCCAAGTGGGCCGGCTGGGCGGCCTGGCTAGCCCCGTGGCCAGCTGGGCCGAGGCCCAGCGAGGGGTGGGGCTTTTATTTTCCTTTTGTTGTTGTTTTCTCATTTTCTTTCTGTTTTATTTTAGTTGCACTATATTTTTGGTTTAGTAAAATATGAAAATAACTCTAAAAGTAGTGTGTCAAATTAATCCACTATTCTAAGAAGTTTTACCTTAGAATAAAAATAGTTTAGTATTTGGTAAAATATATTAGGAGTATAACTAATTGTTTTGATGTTGTTTTAATCACTTTAGGGTATTTAAATATTTTATAAAGATGTTGTTACTCCACCAATAATATCCATGATTTATTTGCCACATTAAGCACATTTTAGTTTTGACTTTTGAAAACTTTAATTGTTTGACTCGATTTTAAATTTGAATTGGAACCGTTTTTGAACCATCGCGAGATTAGTAACAGTAACCGAGGTGATGTGGCATCATTAGCGTGGAATTATTGTAGCCTAATCATCCGGCGTCACAAAATCTTATCAAGCATCTTGATCTATCTCAATAGATCTTGATGCTCAATATGTAAGTAGCTTTACTGAGGTCTTTCTTTTAAAGAACTCCTTTCAAACACTTCTTTATGCTTTCCAAAAAAATTCTACATCATTTCTGATCAATAATATGTCACTTACATATACTTATCAGAAAGGTTGTAGTGCTCCCACTCACTTTATTGTAAATACATGCTTCACTGCAAGTCCGTATAAAACTATATGCTTTGATCAACTTATCAAAGCGTATATTCCAACTCTGAGATGCTTCACCAGTCCATAGATGGATCGCTAGAGCTTGCACATTTTGTTAGCACCTTTAGGATTGACAAAATCTTCTGGTTGCATCATATACAACTCTTTTCTAGGAAAACCATTAAGGAATGCAGTTTTTACATCCATTTGCCAGATTTCATAAAATGTGGCAATTGCTAACATGATTCGGACAGACTTAAGCATCGCTACAGTTGAGAAAAATCTCATTGTAGTCAACACCTTGAACTTGTCGAAAACCTTTTTTGCGACAAGTCGAGCTTTGTAGATAATAACACTACTATCAGTGTCTGTCTTCCTTTTGAAGATCCATTTATACAATATGGCTTGCCGATCATCGGGCAACTCCACAAAAGTCCACACTTTGTTCTCATACATGGATCCCATCTCAGATTTCATGGCCTCAAGCCATTTCGTGGAATCTGGGCTCATCAGTGCTTCCTCATAGTTCGTAGGTTTATCATGGTCTAGTAACATGACTTCCAGAACAGGATTACCGTACCACTCTGGTGTGTACTATACTTTGGAAGACCTATGAGGTTTTGTAGTAACTTAATCTGAATTTTCATGATCATCATCATTAGCTTCCTCACTAATTGGTGTAGGAATCACTGGAACTAATTTCTGTGATGAACTACTTTCCAATTCAGGAGAAGGTACAATTACCTTATCAAGCTCTACTTTCCTCCCACTCACTTGTTTCGAGAGAAACTCCTTCTCTAGAAAGGATCCATCTTAGCAACAAATATCTTGCCTTTGGATCTGTGATAGAAAGTGTACCCAACAGTTTCCTTTGGGTATTATATGAAGACGCACTTCTCCAATTTGGGTTCGAGCTTATCAGGTTGAAACTTTTTCACATAAGCATCGCAACCCCAAACTTTAAGAAACGACAACTTTGGTTTCTTGCCAAACCATAGTTAATAAGGTGTCGTCTCAATGGATTTTGATGGTGCCCTATTTAAAGTGAATGCAACTGTCTCTAATGCATAACCCCAAAACGATTGTGGTAAATCGGTAAGATACATCACAGATTGCACCATATCCTATAAAGTGCGGTTATGACGTTCGGACACACCATTACGCTGTGGTGTTCCATGTGGCGTGAGCTGTGAAACTTTTCCACATTGTTTTTAATGAAGGCCAAACTCGTAACTCAAATATTCTCCTCTACGATCAGATTGTAGAAACTTTATTTTCTTGTTACGATGATTCTTCACTTCACTTCCGAAATTTTTTGAACTTTTCAAATGTTTCAAACTTGTGCTTCATTAAGTAGATATACTCATATCTGCTGAAATCATTTGTGAAGGTCAGATAATAACGATACTCGCCACGAGCATCAACACTCATTGGACCGCATACAACGGTATGTATTAGTTCCAACAAGTCAGTAGCTCGTTCCATTGTTCCGGAGAACGGAGTGTTAGTCATCTTGCCCAAAAGGCATGGTTCGCAAACATCAAATGATTCATAACCAAGTGATTCTGAAAATCCAACTTTATGGAGTTTCTTCATGCGCTTTACACCGATATGACCCAAACGGCAGTGCCACAAATAAGTTGCACTATCATTATTAACTTTGTATCTTTTGGCATCAATATTATGAATATGTGTATCACTACGATCGAGATCCAACAAACTATTTTCATTGGGTGTATGACCATCGAAGGTTTATTCATGTAAACAGAACAACAAATATTCTCTTGACTTTAAATGAATAACTGTATTGCAATAAACATGATCAAATCATATTTATGCTCAACGCAAACGCCAAATAACATTTATTTAGGTTTAACACTAATCCCGAAAGTATAGGGTGTGTGCGATGATGATCATATCAATCTTGGAACCACTTCCAACACACATCGTCACTTCACCCTCAACTAGTCTCTGTTTATTTTGTAACTCCTGTTTCGAGTTACTAATATTAGCAATCGAACAAGTATCAAATACTCAGGGGCTACTATAAACACTAGTAAGGTACACATCAATAACATGTATATAAAATATACCCTTGTTCACTTTGCCATCCTTCTTATCCACCAAATATTCAGGGTATTTCCGTTTCCAGTGACCATTTCCTTTGAAGTGTAAGCACTCAGTTTCAGACTTTGGTCCAGCTTTGGGCTTCTTCGCGGGAGTGACAACTTGCTTGTCACTCTACTTGAAGTTCCCTTTCTTTCCCTTTTCTTGAAACTAGTGGTCTTGTCAATCATCAACACTTGATTCTCTTTCTTGATTACTACCTTCGTCGATTTCAGCATCACGAAGAGCTCGAGAATCGTTTTCGTCATCCCTTGCATTATAGTACATCACGAAGTTCCAGTAACTTGGTGATGGTGACTACAGAAATCTGCCAATCATTATCTTATCTGGAAGATTAACTCCCACTTGATTCAAGTGATTGTAGTACTCATACAATCTAAGTACTTCCTCACTAGTTGAGCGATTCTCCTCCATCTTTTAGCTATAGAACTTGTTGGAGACTTCATATCTCTCAACTCGGGTATTTGCTTGAAATATTAACTTCAACTCCTGGAACATCTCATATGGTCCATGATGTTCAAAACATCTTTGAAGTCCCGATTCTAAGCCGTTAAGCATGGTGCACTGAACTATCAAGTAGTCATCATAATGAGCTAGCCAAACATTCATAACGTCTGCATATGCTCTTGCAATAGGTCTGTCACCTGGCGGTGCATCAAGGACATAATTCTTTTGTGCAGCAATGAGGATAAACCTCAGATCATGGATCCAATCCGCATCATTGCTACTAACATCTTTCAACATAGTTTTTCTCTAGGAACATATCAAAATAAACATATGAAAGCAACAACGCGAGCTATTGATCTACAACATAATTTGCAAAATACTACCAGGACTAAGTTCATGATAAATTAAATTTCAATTAATCATATTACTTAAGAACTCCCACTTAGATAGACATCCCTCTAATCATCTAAGTGATCACGTGATCCAAATCAACTAAACCATAACCGATCATCACGTGAAATGGAGTAGTTTTCAATGGTGAACATCACTATGTTGATCATATCTATTATATGATTCACGCTCGACCATTCGGTCTCAGTGTTCCGAGGCCATATCTGCATATGCTAGGCTCGTCAAGTTTAACCTGAGTATTCAGCGTGTGCAAAACTGGCTTGCACCCGTTGTAGATGGACATAGAGCTTATAACACCTGATCATCACGTGGTGTCTGGGCACAAAGAACTTTGGCAACGGTGCATACTCAGGAGAACACTTTTATCTTTGAAATTTAGTGAGAGATCATCTTATAATGCTACCATCAATCAAAACAATATAAGATGTATAAAAGATAAACATCATATGCAATCAAAATATGTGACATGATATGGCCATGATCATCTTGCGCCTTTGATCTCCATCTCCAAAGTACTGTCATGATCTCCATCATCACCGGCATGACACCATGATCTCCACCATCTTGATCTATATCAATATGTCGTCATATGGCCATCTCGCCAACTATTGCTCTTGCAACTATTGCTATCGCATAGCGATAAAGTAAAGAGATTATTTGGTGCTTGCATCTTATGCAATAAAGAGACAACCATAATGTTTCTGCCAGTTGTCGATAACTTCAACAAAACATGATCATCTCATACAACAACTTATATCTTATCACGTCTTGACCATATCACATCACAACATGCCCTGCAAAAACAAGTTAGACGTCCTCTACTTTGTTGTTGCAAGTTTTACGTGGCTGCTACGGGCTGAGCAAGAACCGTTCTTACCTACGCAACAAAACCACAACGATAGTTCGTCAAGTTAGTAATGTTTTAACCTTCTCAAGGACCGGGCGTAGCCACACTCGGTTCACCTAAAATTGGAGATACTGACACCCGCCAGCCACCTGTGTGCAAAGCACGTTGGTAGAACTAGTCTCGCATAAGCGTACGCGTAATGTTGGTCCGGGCCGCTTCATCCAACAATACCGCCGAACTAAAGTATGACATGCTGGTAAGCAGTATGACTTGTATCGCCCACAACTCACTTGTGTTCTACTCGTGCATATAACATCTACGCATAAAACCTGGCTCGGATGCCACTGTTGGGGAACGTAGTAATTTAAAAAAATTCCTACGCACAAACAAGATCATGGTGATGCATAGCAACGAGAGGGGAGAGTGTTGTCCACGTACCCTCGTAGACTGTAAGCGGAAGCGTTAGCACAATGCAGTTGATGTAGTCGTACGTCTTCACGATCCGACCGATCAAGTACCGAACGTACGACACCTCCGAGTTCAGCACACGTTCAGCCCGATGACGTCCCTCGAACTCCGATCCAGCCGAGTGTTGAGGGAGAGTTTTTTCAGCACGACGGCGTGGTGACGATGATGATGTTCTACCGACGCAGGGCTTCGCCTAAGCACCGCTACAGTATTATCGAGGTGGACTATGGTGGAGGGGGGCACCGCACACGGCTAAAAGATCAAACGATCAATTGTTGTGTCCATGAGGTGCCCCCTTGCCCCCGTATATAAAGGAGCAAGGGGGGTGCGGCCGGCCAAGGGGAGAGGTGCGCCGGGAGGAGTCCTACCCCCATCGGGAGTAGGACTCCCCCCCTTTCCTAGTTGGATTAGGACTTGGGGGGGGGAAGACGAGGGAGAGAGCAAGGAAGGGGGGGCGCCGCCCCCTCTTCTTGTCCTATTCGGACTAGGGGGAGGGGCGCGCGGCCCAGCCCCGGCCGCCTCTCCTCTTCTCCGTAAAGGCCCACTAAGGTCCATTAACCTCCTGGGGGGTTCCGGTAACCTCCCGGTACTCCGGTAAAATCCCGATTTCACCCGGAACACTTCCGATATCCAAACATAGGCTTCCAATATATCAATCTTCATATCTCGACCATTTCGAGACACCTCGTCATGTCCGTGATCACATCCGGGACTCCGAACAACCTTCGGTACATCAAAACATATAAACTCATAATATAACTGTCATCGTAACGTTAAGCGTGCGGACCCTACGGGTTCGAGAACTATGTAGACATGACCGAGATACATCTCCGGTCAATAACCAATAGCGGAACCTGGATGCTCATATTGGTTCCCACATATTCTATGAAGATCTTTATCGGTCAGACCGCATAACAACATACGTTGTTCCCTTTGTCATCGGTATGTTACTTGCCCGAGATTCGATCGTCGGTATCTCAATACCTAGTTCAATCTCATTACCGGCAAGTCTCTTTACTCGCTCTGTAATACATCATCCCGCAACTAACTCATTAGTTACAATGCTTGCAAGGCTTATAGTGATGTGCATTACCGAGTGGGCCTAGAGATACCTCTCCGACAATCGGAGTGACAAATCCTAATCTCGAAATACGCCAACCCAACAAGTACCTTCGGAGACACCTGTAGAGCAACTTTATAATCACCTAGTTACCTTGTGACGTTTGGTAGCACGCAAAGTGTTCCTCCGGTAAACGGGATTTGCATAATCTCATAGTCATAGGAACATGTATAAGTCATGAAGAAAGCAATAGCAACATACTAAACGATCAAGTGCTAAGCTAACGGAATGGGTCAAGTCAATCACATCATTCTCCTAATGATGTGATCTCGTTAATCAAATGACAACCCTTTGTCCATGGCTAGGAAACATAACCATCTTTGATTAATGAGCTAGTCAAGTAGAGGCATACTAGTGACACTCAGTTTTGTCTATGTATTCACACATGTACTAAGTTTCCGGTTAATACAATTCTAGCATGAATAATAAACATTTATCATGATATAGGGAAATAAATAATAACTTTATTATTGCCTCTAGGGCATATTTCCTTCAGTAGGTCCTATGGGAACTACTCACACATCATCATGGAGGCAGCAAGGTTGATGAAGATTGCCTCCCCAATGGTTTCCCCCTCCGGCAGAGTACCAAAAAGGCCTAAGATGGGATCATGAAAGAACAGAGGCTTGCGACGGCGGAAGAATTGTTTCGGCACCTCCTCTGATGGTTTCTGGATATATGAGAATTTATAGCACTAGATTAGGTCAAACGGAGGCAGAGGGGGGGGGGCGACTAGGCACCTGGGCGCGCCCCTGCCTTGTGGCTCCCTTGTGCATCTTCTCGACTCCCCCGAAGCTTCCAGGGTCTCTTTTTGTCCAGAAAAACATCATCCAAAATTTTCGTCGTGTTTTGACTTTGTTTGGTATGGATTTCCTAGAAAACCAAAAATATGGAGAAAACAAGAACTGGTACTGGGCAATGAGTTAATAGGTTAGTCCATAAAAATAATATAAAATGGCATATAATGTATATAAAGTGATAATTCAATAGTATAAAACAATAAAAAAATATAGATACGTTGGAGACGTATCATCAAGCAAGCTAGATGCAACCTCATTAGTTCATTAGGAGAGCTTTCATACATTTATAGCTCTTAGTGCCTTTATTGCCTCGCAATCACTACTCCTTGCATTTACACCAATTATAAGGCCTTAACATTACCTAGTGATCAATCGTGTTGATGCAAGACTTTCTTTATTTTTTACTTCCGACGACCACCATCATTATTCACTTTTTCCATGTAAGTGTTAAGGTCTAGACTTATGCTTGAGTATTACATGAATAAGTTATGTTGATGATATTTAAAGATCATATAGTTATTTTTCTTAGTCGACCTTGGGTTGGTTCGTGATAGGATTGCAATTAAGCATAAGGGCAGAACTTAGATTCCAACATAATATTGTCATTCTTCCTAAATATTTGGCAAAGAGAATATTGACATGATGCATTGACTTATGAAAATGTAATAAGGAATTTGTCTATGTGCTTTGATATTGTTTGATAATTCTTAACTAGAGACAATTTCCTTGCATCACTTATTCTATTTGTTCAATTTCATATAGAGAATTAGACAAGATAATCATGTTTATGTTAACGTAGCATTTAGAACTAAAATTATTCTTTTGTCATCTACATGTTCAAGGATGGGCATGGATTAAGCGTCGGAATGCTGATAAGTATCTAACATATCTATATGTTTTGTTATGTACATTTTATATTCATATCGTTCATACATAGTTTTGTCATAGGTTTTATATAATTTTTCTGGATTAACATATTAGTTCAGTGCGAGGTACTAGCTGATGTTTTCAGTGTTTTTGTCTAACATTGACATGTATTTTCCTGGGACCAAAAAATACAATAAAAATACGATGTTGAGTTCAGGACAGAAGCAAGCTTGGGCAAGAAGAACTTGATGAGAAGGAGCACCTCGGGCCCACGTGCCCCAGGCCTAGGGCATGCCAACAGGGCATGTGAGGCCCACCTAAGTCCCCTTTGTCGCCTCATTGCCCCGTTGGATTTATATACCCCTGGAACCCTTAGAGATAATATCGCGCAATTTTTTCTACTCTAATTCAGCTAGTCGTCATGGGCAGGGACACTAGCCAGGTGAGAGATGCATCCTAACTACTATCAATAAGACGCTTATGTGTACAAGGTGGAAGACCTATATGGAATCATGACATGTATGATTGACCATAAACAATAAAATTTAATTGATGCACAACTTTAATTTATCTACCATGTCTGTGCTATTTGGAAAGATGCCGCTAGTGTACTTATGGATCATTGGTCCATTTTTTCACATAAACACAACCTTTCTTCTATGATTTATCGCTCTTTAATATTATGCTATTATTTTTTCGGTGTGCTTTCAATCAATTCCAAACACTCATTTGGTTAATTCTGGTGTAACTAGCAAAGCTAGTGAGATTGACAACCTCGCTATAAAAGTTGGGGGCCAAGATAAGTTTCTTAGTTGAGTTTAGGGCTAATAACTTGTTCTTGGAGCTCAGCTTCACAGATTGATAATCTTGGTTCTTTACATTATGGGAAATCTTCTGAGTACTATAAACCCTTGCAGTCCAAGGCCCAACAACAATCCTTTTGGCACTATTGCCAGGGAGCATCAGTGCTTTGCTAGGGGTAGTAGTTTGCTTGGATGATAAACGATGCATGTTTTGGTAGAAAGTTCCTTGATAGACCCTTTGTCATAACAAAAACAATTGGGTAATCATGTGGAAAACAAAAAGGAAAAAAAGGAATTGAAGGTGTCACAAAAATTGATGAGGTGCTTGAGGAGGCGTACGCGAGGAGACGTTGGTCAAACCCAATGACTCGAGATCACTATGAGTGCTACATTGCTAATGTCTTCCTAGTTGGTTAATGTTCTAGTCCTTTTTAGGACACTAGATAATTGCATGTGCATCGCAATGAGGGTGTAAACATTCTAGTACATTAGCATATGATTACCTGTCAATATTAATGTGATTGTCTAAAAACATAGACTTTTATTCGTTAAGAAATGGCTTACCAAAGAAAACCAGTTTTATTTGGTAAATCATTAAGAGGTGGGAGAATTGAGGTGGCTTCGAGGGAAAACCAACAAAAAAACTGGAAATGAGTGGAAAACATCATACCATGGAGAGGTAGGGGAACATACATAAGGCCTAGAGGCCTCAACATCGCGCCTTAGTTTCCAAATTTTCTGTTTGTTTGTTTGAAACTTTGCAAAGTGTGAGGGTTTCTTAATCGAAATCTGTGAGGACGATTGGTTGTTCATAAAAAAACGAGGAGGTTGGTTGCTTAAGAAGAACTTCCTTCATAAACCTCATCAAATTCAAGAGCCCGGAAGCTCGCTGGATTAAATTGTCATGGAATCGCACACATCGCTCCATGTGGGAAGGCCCACTTGGCCGATTAGTGGAGAACTCCCTCTCGAACAATTATCATGCTTTCGAGCCATTTTCCCTGAAAAAACTAGGTGTTAGATTTTGTTCAAAACATGCAATATATATAAAATGCATTTTATAATATATTTTCACAAATAGAAAATGTTTTATTTCCCTTAAAACATCATTTATTGAGAAAATTCCTGAATTTTCAAAATGCCCCATTAAACGGTTATAAATTTTAAAAATGTTAACATGGTCTTTAAAATTCTCAATGAATTTAAAAAATACTCTCAAATTTAGAAAATATTTCTAAATTTTAAAAATATACATATTTTTTAAGAAATGTTCATGCGTTCTAAAAATATAATCATATTTCAAAAATTATTTAACTTTAAAAAACATCATGTATTTAAAATTGAACACAAAATTAGAAAAATGTTATCCTATTTAGAAAATCCTTGAATTTAAAACATGTTTTTGTCTTTTAAATAATGTTTACAGATTTTAAAGATGGTCACTTTTTAAAATAAATGTGCGTATTGTAGAAAAATGTTTGAAAAATTAAAAATTTTATCAATTCAATATGGTGGAAATTTAAGCAAATAAAAAACAAAAGGGAAATTAAAACGAGAATAGAAAAGAAAGAAAATAACAGAAGAAACACGTCCTGATAATAATAGAAGAAAACCATAAGAAACTAGTGCTCCTCCGACCAAACTTCAGGTGCGCTGGCCCAACTGCTTCCACCGACCTAGCGAGCGCTTTTTTTTCCAAAAAAATTATTTTCTGCCGCCCAGTTTTATTTTACTAAAAATTTATGAATTTGGGAAAAAGTTTTTGACCTTAGAAAATGTTCACGAACTCGATAAATGTTCATGAATTTCAAGAAATTTTTCTTCCATTAGAAAATTTATCACCAATTTGAAAAATTATTTGCGAATTTCGTAAAATTTCACAAACTCAAAAAAAATCACTAATTTCAGAACATCGCAAATTTGGAAACATGTTCATGAATTTAAAATATGTTCATGAATTTTAAAAACTAAACAAATTTGAAAAATGGTCAACAAATTTAAAGTGTTCACAAATTTTAAAGAAGGTCACTAATTTGAATAAATATTCATGAATTTGAAAAGAATTCATGGATACAAACAATGACCACAAATTCAAAAGTAGTCATGGAATGAAGAAATGTTCACGAATTTATAAAAATATAATGAATTTTCAGGAATCTAAAAAGTGCACATAAATTTCAAAAAGTCCATTTAAAATATGTTAGTGAATCCATAATATGCTCACGACATTTTTCGTGGTTTCAAAATACTTTGTGAATTAAAGAAATGTTGTCACTTTAAAAAAATCAGGAATTAAAAAATATTCATATATTTGAAATTTGTTCATGGATTAATAAAATAATAAAATATGAGAAAAGGGAAAAAAGAATAAAAAACCTTGTGAATCCTTCAACAGCTGCTACAAGTTACATAAAAAAAAGCTAGTGGTTGTGTTTAATCGGCTGTAGCTCGTGTTGGGTTGCGTGTAAGCGAGCTCTCGAGACCGCTCGCCTCAAGCGATCTATAGCATTTGTGGTAATTTCCACTCTACTTCGGCTACTCGTGGTGGGCAGGGGCACTGACCCAGGTGAGTGACGCGCTCTGACTACTCTCAGTTAACTGCTTATGGGTACAATGATGTAAGGCCTATATAAAAACAACAATTTGATCGATGCACAACTTTAATTTGTATACCATGCCCATGCTATTTGGAGAGATGCTACTAGCAAACTTATGGATCATCGGTCCATTCTTTCACATTTTTTTGAAAAGGAGGATTAGCCCCGCCTATGCATCTCGGCGATGCATGCAGTCATTTTATTAATTGTTCATAAAGACCTTACAAAGTAGTACATCGGATAGTCTAAAGCCACCATCTTAACAACATTTGTCGCTACTCCTATCCACTTGATGAAGGGGTGCTGATAGTCCGAGCCTAATACCAAACAGACATCACACAAATGCCTACATTTAAAGCCGGAGGCCCCAACCAAGCCACATACTGGGTTTGGGGCACAAACCGGTCCGACGCACTCTCATGTGTCGTCGCCGCCATCTTCCACCAATCCATCTTCAAAGAAGAAACTAATGCACCAACCTTGCCAGGCATCTCTGCCATCAACGCCACCATGACGCCCGACATCGTCCACCATCTTGTATTAGTCCATCAAGACAAATCCGCCGCTGATACTCCGCCACACCACGCTGCAAAGGCTCGTCGTCGTCGACGTGGTAGATACGACAACACACCACCTCCTGATCCCGATCGCCGCCAACATCTTCCCAACGGTGTCCACCATCCACACCGCTCCTAAGGCGGCACCTTCAAAAAGGACACAATGTTGAAGTCATCGTTGCCGCCCACCACAGTTAAGGCTTTCACCCAAGAGACAAATGCCATGGTGGAAGTAGAAGCAGATCTGACGAGCGTCTCCATGGAGAAGAAAATGGCGCCCTTGGGCGTCGCCGCCGCCGTGGACGAAAGGCCACACTAGGGATTTCTCCCGATTTGAATCCTCACCTCCATCTCCAACCACATCGAGGATCGACAAGTCTTGCGACCCAAATCCGTACAGAGAAGCAAACCGAGCAGGGGATGAAGGCTATAAGGCGTTCCGATCCAGATCAGACACCTCCAGGCGAACCTGACCGCCGGGCTCCCGCAGTGTCCCAAACGACGGGACAGATCGAATGGGACGACCGGATCAGATCCAGAAGCTCCCCAAATCGCCAACAGAGGCCTCCAACGCCCCTCATTGGCCGTTCCATCACTACAAAAAAAAGACACATTCGTGACATTTTGGGCCGAACGAAATTTTTTCCTGGCATACATATGACACTTCTATGACGATAATTGTGACAAAACCCGGTATCATCATAGATGTGGTGGGCTCCTACTTCTATGACAAAAAATCATGACAGAAAATGGGCTTTTCGTCCTGGGCGGGCCGGAGACGCAGCTGCATGACATTCTTTGGGCCGTCCATGACGGAAAAAATCGTGGTAGAAGCGAGGGGGAGGAAAATTTCGGGGAGTTGCCGTTTACGGTGGGAGGTCTGGGGCCGAGCGATGCGCGTTTCTCTCGTACACGTGCGAGGCGTTGGCTCTAACTGAACCCGAGCGAGGCGTTGGGCTCTAACTGAACCCGAGTGATTGCACTGCAGGCTACACGTTACTGAACCCGAGCGATGATCGATGACTGTTAACTGAACCCGATGGAGCTATTCCTTCGCTACTGCTGCTAATTGAAGCCGATCGATTGGATGAACAGTGAGCGTTGCGGGGGGGGGGGGTGGATGAACAGTGAGTGGTGGCGTTGCCTCTAGATGAATAGGACCCCATGGTGTGGAGGGCTGGATGAACAGTAGACGGTGGTGGGGTGGCCGTGGAGGGGTGGTTGAACAAGACCTCGTGGTGTGGATGGCTGGATGAATAGTAGAAGGTGGAGGGGTGGATGAACAGTAGACGGTGGAGGGGTGGTTGAACAGTAGCCGGTGGAGTAGCGCGCGGTGGAGGCTGGATGAACAGGAGCCTGTGGAGGCTAGAGGAGGTCGACAGTAGCCCGTGGAGGCTGGAGGAGGTCGACGGTAGAGATGAACGGTATCCCGTGGAGTCCCGTTTTACAGTACGCCACACCCCTCCCGATGAACAGGCCCCCCGTTTTGACTGTAGGAGGTCCGTTTCCTCCGTTTTGTGGTACGCCACACCCCTCCCGATCAACAGGACCTCCGTTTCGATCGTAGGAGGTCCGCTTCGTCCGTTTTGCGGTACGCCACACCCCTCCCGATTAACAGGACCCCTGTTTCGACCGTAGGAGGTCCGTTTCCTTCGTTTTGCGGTACACCACACCCTCCCGATCAATAGGACTCCATTCCGAACGTAAGAGGTTCGTTTCCTCCGTTGTGTGGTACGCCAGGCCTCGTTTCCATCGACTGTTCCGTCCAAGCCGGTTGGCTCCCACGCGTTCCGTTGCCTCCCGATGAACACGATGCATTCCGTTGCCTCCCCATGAACACGACGCATTCCGTTGCCTCCCCATGAACACGACGACAATGCTGTTTCTCCGTTCCGACCCAGCCATGTACGTATGCGCGAGTAGGCGTTCGAGACCCTGCCCATATGTACGTATGTGGCTGTATTTTCTTTCTTGCACCCTCGCCGCTGTATGTACGTGTACATGCTACGTGCGCGCCTCTATATCGACACGTGCGCGCCTCTACTACGACACGTGCGTGCCTCTATATCGACCAGTATGTACGTACATTTTCGCGACCAGAATGACAATGCTACGTATGCTTCGACCAGGTGGGTCCCGACTGTCAGGCACTTCCTTGCCTGCGAAGATGTAGCTGGTGGGTCCCAGCAGTCAGGGGGGCAAATCATTTTGGTTTTTTTTTCCCGGACAAACTTCCTTGCGTGCGAAGATGTAGCTGGTGGGTCCCAGCAGTCAGGGGGGAAACGTTTTTTCATGAAATACTGGTGGCCCATTCGGTGGGTCCCTGCTGTCAGGTGGAGGAATAATTATTTTGTGCGTAATAAGGAGGCACTTCCTTGCGGCCGCCATGGACCCAGCTGTCAGCCTCTCCACGCACAGTACTCTTCCGATGGAAGTCAGTCGTTGACCACATGACCACGCCACGCCGAGAGCACCACGGCGGTGGACGATGATGAGGCCTAGGAAGGGGACGACGCAGAGCCGGGGAAGACGCAGCAGTGGATGCCCACGCGAAGAGGCGTACGAGGGTGAGGCGGCCATCGCCACAGAATAACAGGGGGTGTGGGTGAGTAGAGGGATGGCCTGGCCAGCGGTGGGAGTAATAGGGGGCGGTGAGGCCTCCGCCACATTGCAGCCGGCCACAGGAGGCAGGAGCACGAGGCACGACCGGCGCTAGTTTGGGCGGCTGGAGCAAGAAGACCAGAGGTTGAAGAAGCACCACGGCCGTTGGATGGACATCGTACGGTCACTGGAGCAAGAATCGTGCATATTATTGACTAAGTTGACAAAGCCCTCCGTCCCCGTCAACTTAGTAGGCCCACAAGTCAGACTGCCACTATACTGGGTCCTAGCTAATAGGCGGAGTATTCATTTTTTTTGTGCGTAATAAGGAGGCACTTCCTTGCGGTAACGTTTTTTCGCGAAATACAGAGGCCCTTTCGGTGGGTCCCTGATGTCAGGTGGAGGAATCATTATTTTGCTTGTAATAAGGAGGTAGTTCCTTGCGTGCGGCCGTGGACCCAGCTGTCGGCCTCTCCACGTACAGTCCACTTCAGATGCATGTCGGTCGTTGACCACGTTAAGCAGGCCGCTCCGAGAGCACCAGGGCGGTGGACGATGGCGAGGCCTAGGAAAGGAACGACACGGAGGTAGGGAAGACTCGGCAGTTATTTCCCACGCGGAGGGGAGTATGACTGTACGAGGGTTTACTGGTTCGTCTGTCGTCGCTGGCGAATAACAACAGGTGTGGGTGAGTAGAGGGATGGCTAGGCCAGCGATGGGAGTACGGTGGGGTTGTGAGGCCTGCGCGGTAGCAGAGCCGACCGCGGGGAGGAGGGAGCAGGCAGTCCCGCCGACGCTTGTTTGAGCAACTGGAGCAGGAAGAGCAGAGATTGAAGAAGCACGACATCCGTTGGATGGCAATCCAATAGTCACTGCTTGTGCGTCAACCTTTTTTTTTAGGAAAGCCTCAAATCTGTGAAAAACAGCATACAACCCATCTGCCATTATTTCTAATAATTTACAGCCCATTTGCTAATTCTTAAGGGTTTTTTTGGAGCCCATATTCTTTTTGTTAGCATTACAGCCCATACTATGGCCACGGTTAAAAAATTATACGAAATTTTTCATATTTTGGTGCATTCCGAACTGTTTTTAATCCCGAAATTTTGACTCACATTCAAACTGATTTTAAAAATAAATGTATATCAATATAAAATCCAACAAATTCTCCACGCATAAAAATTAATGTAATTTAAAATCCCAAAATGAAAAAAAGATATTTGAAACTAATTGCCGGTTTGATGTGTTTTAAAAATGTACAACCCATTTCTCATTACTGATGGGCCATTTTCTCGGCCAGCCGAATGAAAGCTCTCCTTGTCTTGAAAGATTTGCAGCTCAACAGGCCTGACAAAGCGACTTACTTGGAAAATCACAAAAAAACCGGGCTGTGGCCATGGACCCAGCTGTCAGCCTCTCCACATACAGTACTCTTCCGATGAAAGTCGTTCCTTGACCACGTTGACCACGCCGCGTGGAGAGCACCACGCCGGTGGACGATGGTGAGGCCTAGGAAGGGGACAACACGGAGCCGGGGAAGACGCGGCAGTGGAAGCCCGCGCGGAGAGGAGTACAAGGGTTCACTTGTTTGGCTGCGGTGTGAGGCTGCCGTCGCCGCAGGGCCTGGCCAGCGGTGGGAATAGTAGGGGGCGGTGAGTCCTCCGCGGCAGCACAGCCGGCCACGGGAGACAGGAGCATGAGGCACGACCGGCGCTGGTTTGGGCGGTTGGAGCAAGAAGACCAGAGGTTGAAGAAGCACTACGGCCGTTGGATGGACATCGTACGGTCACTGGAGCTGGAATCGTTCATATTGACTAAGTTGACAAAGCCCTTCGTCCCCTTCAACTTAGTAGGCCCACAAGTCAGCTTCCCACCAAGGTGGGTCCCAGCTAGCAGGGGGAGTATTCATTTTTTGTGCGTAATAAGGAGACACTTCCGGTGGGTCCGAGCTGACAGCGGGGGGGGGGGACGTTTTTTCGCGAAATACGGTGGCCCGTCAGGTGGGTCCCAGCAGTCAGGGGGCAAACATTTTTTTTTCACAAAATACGGTGGCCCTTCCACTGGGTCCTTGTTGTCAGTTGGAGGAATCATTATTTTCCGCGAAATAAGGAGGCAACTTGCTGCGGCCGTGGACCCAGCTGAGACTCTCCACGTACAGTATACTTCCGATGGAAGTCGTTCCTTGACCACGTTGACCTCGCCACGTTCCGTTGCATGCATGCGTCCATGCGCATGGTGTGTCCCCACTATCAGCCTCTCACGTACAGTCATCTTCCGATGACTCTCGGTTGTTGACCACGTTGACCACACCATGCCAAGCGCACCCAGACTGGAACGACCTAGAGATGGGGAAGACGGGGTAGTGGAGTCACAGATGGAGAGGAGTGGGAAACTTCACTGGTTCGGGTGCACGGCAGCACAGCCGCAGTGCCGCCCACGGGAGACAGGAGCAAGAACAGAGGTTGAAGAAGGAGCACGGCTGTTGGATTAACATCCAACGGTCCAGCTGCTAGAATAATTTGTTGATTAAGTTGACAAAGCTGTGCGTACACGTCCGCTTAGCAGGCCCACAAGTCAGTCACCAAATCTGACGGGTCCCAGCTGTCAATGGGATGAATAATTTTTTTTGCAAAACAAGGAGGCACTTCCTTCTGTGCGAAGATACAGCCGGTGGGTCCCAGCTGTCAGGTGGAGGAAACATTTTTTTCAGCTTAATAAGGAGGAACTTTCCTTGCGTGCGACCATGGACCTCATGGGTCCCAGCCGTCAGGATCTCCACGTACATTCCTCTTCCGATGACTCTTGTTTGTTGACCACGCCACACCGAACACAGCGAGGCGGTGGACGACAGCGAGGCCCCGGACGGGAACGACTCGGAGATGGGAAAACGCGGCAGTGGAGTCGCAGATTGAGAGGAGGAGAAGGGTTATAACTGGTTCTGTTGCAATTCATATCAAACTCAGGTTCACAGGACACGTTCATATTCATAGCTAACATTCACTATCAACAACTCAAAAGATTCATATATACATAAGCTCAGCATATCTATGCATCCAAATGATTGATAGATCACACGACAATATTCATACATAATTCACAAAAAGATTCAGATATACACATGTTCAGTATGTTTATGCATCCAAATGATTGAGATCACAGCCAATATGATCCATGGACAAACTTTAATTACCTAGGGTACAGACTGGTAAATGGTGTTCAATCAGAGGTACTTCTTGCTAAAATTAATTCTTGTACGAGTAAACTTTCGAGTACATAAGAGGCAGCACAGACAATCTGAACTTTGCTTGTAGGTTTATCCTCAAATAGTTGCCTCGTGCCAAGCGAGGTTTGAGCAACTTGGCCACTATGTTCATCCAACTAGTTTACTGGCTCATCTTGGTGTTGTATCTCGCCAAAATTCTACATTGCAGACGAGAAAGGAGGTGGTTGAGAAAATGAACCACCCAAATTTTTTGTGCAGTTCAACTGAAATGGAGCATCCTTGGCATGCAGACTAATTAAGTGCCAGATGAATATACGCGTCAACCAACTTGTCTGGAATATTTAGACTCCATGCCATATAGTTCGCTACCACATGTGCCGATAACCAAAAGGCACAAGTTGGGACCAAAGACTGGACTACGTTTTTCTGGGCTATGCACCAAGCAATATTTTTGGCGTTCACTCTCCTAATACTTGGAGTTTGACAATTGGTTGACGCCGGTTGATACTCGAATGAATATAGCCACTTCTTGTCAACATCGATGCTTGTCTGAGTGAACTTTGGAGTACATAGCAGTAGCATAAGTACCTGTCCATCTGATCATTTTGTGCAGTTCTACCGAAATCACCCGATGTAATGATTTGCCTGCGAGTTTAGGCTCCAAATTACTCCTTTATGAAATCGGTAAATAGTAGCACAATACCAAATTACCAATACATATGACATGCACAATAATCAGGATAAAGACCAGAACCAACATGTGTGAGGTAGCATATCAATTACTATTTCCTTTGACTGGAAGCCGAGATAAGCCAAGCGACTGACAGCAAAGGAAGAAAGCAAGCGAAGATTAGCGACTGACAAGAAAGGACGGAAGCTATCGAGGCAATGAAGCACCCAAAGTTTTTGTGCAGTTCCACCAAAATCGAGCATCCCTATTGGCACATATATTGAGAGAGTGAGATTACTATAATAGTAGGACTAGTTGATGAAACATACACTAACAAATAGAAGCACCCTCATTATCTTAATGGGTAAAGTTAGCAACATAGTAGTCTTGCTTAAAGAGAGGTATTAGTTTATTTAATCAGTGCCAATTAGCTCAACTCAACACTCAAAGCATTGCCATTTATCATAGGTTGCAAAACTTAGAAGTGCAAAGATAAAGGAGTTTCTCATGACAGTAGCACGATACAAATAGAGATGACAGCAAACTAATATCGATGAAGGCCTTAGGACCGTACCAACCTGAGAAAAAAAGCTTATTCATGTAGTCCCATAAGAGATGATAAAGCACTCACTGGAATCACACAATAGTATATATTTTTGTGCACTTCAAATGTATGGTTGAAATCACTCTTGTTTACCAGTGCTGAGATTATATAGAAAGATTATCAAGAACTTCCAGCAGAGTTAAAGCACTCGCTGGGATACAGTTCATTGTATTGTCTTGTGTGGTTCCACTAAAATGTATGATTGGCACAACATGATCCCTGTTTGCACAAGTAGGAACAAGGTGAAACCTTCATTATCTTAGTGAGAAAGGATAGGAAGACATTAGCATATTACTCAAATAGTAGCATCAAATTCATGATGGACAATACGCACAACATTGCCTCATTGAACCAATGGCAATAAATTGACATGCAAAACAATAGCACTATTATGTCATGACACTAATAATATTCCCTCCCTGCTCCACCACATGATTCACCTCCATAGACAAACATTCACACGTACATGATTCAGCATAGGGTCCTACTAAAGATTTGTTTAACTCCAACAGGAAAATTAGGCAGTAATAAATTAGTGGTACTTAAGTACTCCTAATTAATTAAGTGAGACAGCAGAAGTGGAAGGGCTCCCTAGAGGATCGTCTCACATATAAGGTAGTCATTGCCGGAGCCCTTGAATAGCCTCGACTGAGGTCTCTGGCTTCAGCAAGATCGCCTTGGCATTGTTTATTCTTCTTCTTCTTCCTCTTCATGCTCTGTTTCTCTTTCTCCTCACCAGTTGGTGAAACCAAGTACATGATTGGTTTTCTAATTCAGAATTGGTTTTTTCAGTGAGGGAGTACAAGTGTATTAGTAAAAAACAGCATTATTTTCTCATGGCAGTCGGAAAATAGAGATGAACACATGCATTAAATATCATTCTTACCTAAAGGAAGGTTATGGCGCCAATATGGACGATGAGGATTGGAACACAGATCTCCCTTTGTGCAGTTCCACCAAAATGAACCAACTGTTCCATCTGACATTCCAGTTAAACAGCACAAAAGTCACTTCTTTTAAGAAGAGTTTTGTGCAGTGCACCAAAAGGTCACAACAGCAACCAAGTGAATTGGATATCCCTGTTTGCACAAAAAGGCACAGAGGAAACAGTCAGAGTCTCAAACAATTACAGGCAAAAACATTTGGCTAAACTTGTTAGAGTCTCAAACAATTACAGGAAAAAACAGCGTCATGGCTTCATTTTTAATAGGGACATTATATTAAGAACAACTAAGGCTGCGTTCGGTTCACAGGTTTGGTGCAGGATTTTCATAGGAACACAATTCCTACGGTATTCTTTCCCTTCCAACCGTTCGGAACACGGGAAAGGTGAATAGTGTTTCATAGGAAAGCTGGTCTGGTAGTACTGATTCCATCGGATTAGAAACATCCACGCACTGCTCATTTTTTGGGCGGAAGCTCGAGGCAGGCGCTCGCTGCCATGCATTAGACAGGTTGCTGTGCTGTGTTTGCCGGAATAAAAAAAATCAACCTACGTGTGGTACGTGAGGTGAGGACAAGAGTAGTCACTGTGCAGCTGAATAAACAAATAGCATCTCATATTGCCAAGCATGCTACTCTAAAAAAACAAATTTGTACATTTCGTAGTCCATCCGAACACATTCTCTTGAGAGTTTCCTCCGGTTCATTGTTCCATAGTTTTATACCTACATTCCTTTCCTATTCCTCTATTTTCATCATGACCTATGTTTTCTGCCCCTTTATTCCGACCGGAGCGTAAATATTTGGTATAAGGGCATGGGACAGTGGGTGCACCAGCAATACAACACCATGTACGTAAAAAGGGGCATAAAGTGGTGATTCATAGTTTGTTGCCCCGAGAAACAAACATCCAAGAAACATATTTGGGTTGGTCCCATTTTTGTTAACTCTAGCCACCTACTCCTATGTGTGGATAGCAAATCTAGTCCTGGTCATACCACTGTGTATAGTGTTACCCCTATATTTCCCTTTTCGACCAAGAGACCGGTTGGATGACCAGTCTGTACTACTTTCATCCCCTTTCCTTCCTATTTGTACCAAGTCCGATGTACATACTAAATTCCCCCACCCCCACTTTATTTCAATGACAAGTATTTTCGGACGGAGGGAGCACAAGATTCGACTCCATGAAGTAGCTTTACCTCTAACAATAGAAGAAAAAAAATAGGTGACGTTGGACCATCCGATCGAGAGGGGCTGAGAGGTAGAAAATGATGCACATGCAGCAATGTAGCGAGCTGGGGAAGTAGAGCTAAGGCGATTTCGAACAAAGATATACCTGAAGGTCGTCGGGATGTGGATAGGTGGGCGGCGGGAGGCCGGATCCACCCACAGGCAACGACGAAGGGATCGGAGGACCTCCCGCACCGGTGCTCGGCCAGAGATAACGGTGCGGCTAGCAGTGGGTCTCCTCCCTCGCTGTCGACAACGGCCTAAATGCTGCCCCTCCTCCCCTTCACCGGCGGAGGGGGATACGTCCGGATCTGTAACCAGCGGTGAGGATAGAAAGCCAGTGTTTTTTGAAGGGAGAAAGACAGTGTTACTACCCCTATCTTGTTTAGATCTGGAGAGGATGAGAGTGTGTGAATAGAGAAGCCCTAGCAAGCAAGCGCGGCGGCTCCGGCCTATATATAAGTAGTGGGGTACTTTTCCTTTTTCACTCCATCAAAACAATCATTTAAAATTGTGTACTACTACATGCCAGGTCACGGTTTTTTTAGTTGTTGATTGTTTTTTGAGATAGCTACCCGCTTGTTCCAACTGGTGTTACGGTGTGCCAGGTCGCACTTTGTATCGTTCAAGTCTGGTACTACAAGTCTGTGACGCCCGGATAATTAAGCTACAGTGATTCCCCGCTAATGATGCCACGTCACCACGATTACTGTGATAAACTCTCGATAGTTCAGAACCGAAACAAATTCAAAATTTAAATAAAAGAAAACAATAAAAGTTTTCAAAAATTAAAACAAAAATGTTCGGTGGTTGCCAAATATTACAAAGATAATTATGGTGTAAGGTTCACAATTTTATAAAATGCCTAAGTGTTTATAAATAAATAAAAACAGAAAAGAAAATAAATAAAAAGAAAACAGAAAACAATACAAAAAAAAAGGAAGGAAACCCCACTGGCCCAACTGGGCCAAGCCCACCTGGCCCAGTCGGCCAGCCCCCCTGGCCCGGCCCACCCCTCACTCCCTTATCCCCCCCTCCCCCGGTCGGCAAACCCTAGCCGCACCCATTCGCCCCCCCCGATCCGATCCCGTCGCCCCCCGACGCCGGCGACCGATCCGCCGCCCCGACCTCCCCTCGTCCCCTCCTTCCCGACCGGCCGCGCAGGCCGCAAGGCCCCTCGTCGCCTCGGGCCGTCCCCGACCCCCACCCAACCTCGCCGGATCCGCGACGCCGGACGGCCGCCTCCCCGCCCTCCTCCTCACCGGTCGCCCCCGACCGTCTCCGAGCACGCCTCCGAGACCCTGCGCCCCCCCCGTGAGCTCTCCCCCCCCCCCCCCCCGTGGATCCCCTCTCTCCCCTCGTCCCCCTCCCGAGCGCCACCACCGCGCCCCCCCCCCCCCGTCGCCGGCTCCGGCCGCCCCCCCACGTGCTCCCCGGCCTCCCTCTCCCTTCTCCTCGCCCGAGCCTCGGCCCCGGCGAGCCGCCGCACCTGAACGCCCCCCCCCCCGCGTCGTGGATCTCGTCGCCGGCGCCCCCCCCGGTGACCAAATGGTCACGGGGCCGAGCCCGTGGTGCTCAGCACGCCGCGCGACCCCCCCCCCCTCGGCCCCCGTAGCGCGCTGTCGACGAAGACCCGAACCACCCCGCCGCCTCCGCCGCTCGCCGGCGCCATTTCCGGCCGAGTCCGGCCGTGGCCTTGCCACCAATGGACGCGGCGTCCTCTCCCCATTCGAACGCACCCACCCGCGGCCCCTTTTGGCCGCCGGGCGACGATTCCGGCGAAGTCCGGCGCCCCCTCCGCCGCGGACGCCCACCGGAGCCCCCAATGCCGGCTGCCGACGTGGCCGACACGGGGCCACCCCCTGGGTCACTGAACCGTGGGCCCTAGGGGCCCGGCCGGTCTGTTGACTCGGTCAGCCAGGCTGACTGGACCGGCCCCTGCCTATGACATGGGGGCCACACCCCCCAGAACGTTTAAAAAAAAAGAAAAGGGAAAAAGGAACTTAGATAAATATAATTAATAAAAATAATAATGAATAAAATTAATTAAATAATTAATTAGTTAAGTAAATAATTAATTTAATTAATCCTGATTAATTAAACCTAATGACTAATTAACCTAATTAACTACTGTTAATTAAACTTAACTAAGATAATTAGTTAACAGTCACTAACGAACGGGACCCACCTGTCAGGTTGACCAAGTCAACCCTGTTGACTACTGACGTCAGCATGACATCATGCTGACGTCATAAATTCATTTTTTGAATTAATTAATTAATTAATTAAATTCCAGAAATTAATAAAATATTTAGAAAATCATATCTTTTAATCCGTAACTCGGATAAAAATATTTTCAACATGAAAGTTGCTCAGAACGACGAGACGAATCCGGATACGCAGTCCGTTCGTCCGCCACACACCCCTAACCTATCGAACCCGCAACTTTCCCCCTCCGGCTCCTATGCCCGAAAACACGGAACACCGGGAATACTTTCCCGGGGGTTTTCCCCCCTTCACCGGTATCACCTACTACCGCGTTAGGGCACACCGAACACGGCGTATTGCCTTGATATATTTTGTGGTGCTTTGTTTGCTCTGTATTCATTATTTCTTCCCCCTCTTCTCTCCGGTAGACTACGAGACCGACGCTGCTGCTGACCAGTTCGACTACGGAGTTGACGACCCCTCTCTCTTGCCAGAGCAACCAGGCAAGCCCCCCCCTTGATCACCAGATATCGCCTATTCTCCTCTATACTGCTTGCATTAGAGTAGTGTAGCATGTTACTGCTTTCCGTTAATCCTATTCTGATGCATAGCCTGTCATTGTTGCTACAGTCATTGATACCTTACCCGCAATCCTAAATGCTTAGTATAGGATGCTAGTGTTCCATCAGTGGCCCTACACTCTTGTCCGTCTGCCATGCTATACTACTGGGCTGTGATCACTTCGGGAGGTGATCACGGGCATATACTATATACTTTACACTGTTACATTACCTGTGATACTGTTCGGAGTGGGGGCTGAAAGGGACAGGTGGCTCCATCCCGGTAGAGGTGGGCCTGGGTTCCCGACGGCCCCCGACTGTTACTTTGTGGCGGAGCGACAGGGCAGGTTGAGACCACCTAGGAGACAGGTGGGCCTGGCCCTGTTCGGCGTTCGCGGATACTTAACACGCTTAACGAGATCTTGGTATTTGATCTGAGTCTGGCTACGAGCCTATACGCACTAACCATCTACGTGGGAGTAGTTATGGGTATCCCGACGTCGTGGTATCAGCCGAAGCACTTCAGACGTCAGCGACGGAGCGGCGCGCGCCGAATTGGACTGGAACGCCACTAGGCTAGGTCTGCTTTCGGCCGCCCTACGCAACGTGCAGGTGTGCTATGGGCGATGGGCCCAGACCCCTGTGCGCTTAGGTTTAGACCGGCGTGCTGGCCTCTCTGTTTTGCCTAGGTGGGGCTGCGACGTGTTGATCTTCCGCGGCCGGGCATGACCCAGGAAAGTGTGTCCGGCCAAATGGGATCAAGCGTGTTGGGTTATGTGGTGCACCCCTGCAGGGAAGTTAATCTATTCGAATAGCCGTGATCTTCGGTAACAGGACGACTTGGAGTTGTACCTTGACCTTATGACAACTAGAACCGGATACTTAATAAAACACACCCTTCCAAGTTCCACAGACAACCCGGTGATCGCTTTTCTACAGGGCGACGAGGAGAGGATCGCCGGGTAGGATTATGCTATGCGATGCTACTTGGAGATGCTGCTTGGAGATGCTACTTGAAGATGCTACATGGAGGACTTCAATCTACTCTCTCCTACATGCTGCAAGACGGAGGCTGCCAGAAGTGTAGTCTTCGACAGGATTAGCTATCCCCCTCTTATTCTGGCATTCTGCAGTTCAGTCCACTGATATGGCCTCCTTACACATATACCCATGCATATGTAGTGTAGTTCCTTGCTTGCGAGTACTTTGGATGAGTACTCACGGTTGCTTTCTCCCCCCTTTTTCCCCTTTCCTTTCTTTCTGGTTGTCGCAACCAGATGCTGGAGTCCAGGAGCCAGACGCCACCGTCGACGACGACCCCTACTACACCGGAGGTGCCTACTACTACGTGCAGCCTGCTGACGACGACCAGGAGTAGTTTAGGAGGATCCCAGGCAGGAGGCCTGCGCCTCTTTCGATCTGTATCCCAGTTTGTGCTAGCCTTCTTAAGGCAAACTTGTTTAACTTATGTCTGTACTCAGATATTGCTGCTTCCGCTGACTCGTCTATGATCGAGCTCTTGTATTCGAGCCCTCGAGGCCCCTGGCTTGTAATATGATGCTTGTATGACTTATTTTTTTTGTAGAGTTGTGTTGTGATATCTTCCCGTGAGTCCCTGATCTTGATCGTACACGTTTGCATGTATGATTAGTGTACGATTAAATCGGGGGCGTCACAAGTTGGTATCAGAGCCGACTGCCTGTAGGAATCCCCCTTCCAACTCCTTGGCCGAAGTCGAGTCTAGTCATTACAAAACTTTTACTAACTTGGCTGTGTGCCTTACGGGCCCACGTCGCCATTGGGTGGTAGTAGGATCTTTTATTCCTCGACCTATGCTCTGGGACTCTGACATCTCTTCTATTCGGGTTAAACGATTTTTACTAAAATCTGACTTTAGGTTCTCGAAAATACTTTCTCCCGGAGAGCCCCTTCAGTCCAGGTGATCGCCGGCTACACCAGAAGATTTCGAAGTTACTCGCTGAAACTCTTTTGAGACTTTGTGCCCGTTGCCTTTGCAATTCCCTACCATCGAAATATCCCTATGGATAAATACATACACTTGACGTTCTTACTTTTATTCTCAGTTGATCTTGTTATTACAAGATACCCCGAAATTCTCTCTATTGATCCGAGAATGTCTTGTGCCTACTGTCTTGCAATTCCTTGTCACCTGAATACCCCTATGGATAATTCTCGCACTTGTCGAGTAACCGCTTATCCCCAGTTGTTCATATGTTTCACAAAAGCCTTCAAAATAATATTCGATCTTCCGAAAATCCTCTGGAGCCTTTGGCTCTTGAAATTCTTGCTTGCTTGCATTATGGTTAATCCCATAAGTCTCGTAGTCTTAATGACATTCCTTGTCATTATCATTTTGAGTCTGTTGACTCAATATGTTTGCGAATACCCGCAAACATCATTGATCCTTATAAATTACCTTCCGGCTGAGCTGACATTCTTTTAACTAGAATTGGTTCTCGACCAATCGAATTGTCTTTGATTGTACCCTAAGGCTATTCAACTTATCCACCCCTAATCAGAGCATTGCTTCTGATCCCTTGATTTGGTAATCATAATTCCTTTGCATTTGACAATTGAGTTAGTCAGTTGTTTCTATAATCCGGTGCACTTGCATTCCTTCCTCCTTTGATAGAGTACCGATACCCACACCAGCTCCGTTGTGGACCATCGGTTCCTTTGTTGGATTTTATCTGACAACGCCCTTCATATTCAATAACCTTGTGAGCCTTTCCTCTGATACATAATGCCTTTGGTAAATTGTATCCTCTGCTTCTCAACCATACTCTGCCTTCGAGCTTGAGTTAATTATTTCTAAAGATTCTGGTATATGATTCTAAGATGCCCCGATGGGTTGAACCTATGCCTTCCTTAGTATGTGTGAACTCGAAAGTTTTCACGAGTCGTACTTTTCTGGTATTTTGCCAGATAAAATTTCAAAACTACAACTTCATTGAGTGCGAGAAGTGAATGAAAGGTTGTGCATTGGAGAAGTGGGAGTCGACCTTGAACTTTGCGTTCATGCCCATGGACACGATGTACATCTTCTCATCGAAGCTTCTTTTAAAATCAATTATTCCCTTGGTATAAGTTCATCTTATATCTAGGATCTGGCCTTTTGCAACCGTGGTTCCGACCATGATTGTTCTTCTTTGATCTCATTTCTCGGACAAGTTAAAACAATTGCCTTCTATGGATCAATACACCAGTCCAACCTTTACTTTGATCTTGTGTCGAGTATTACCCCCCTGGTATCTCGAGATTATCATGGAACTGCATAACTTTTTATGAGTTCTTCATCAAGTGCTACCTTCCCACTGATTCCAATTTTTCGCGGGCTCTGAGTTATTGAACACTCAAAGACACCGATAACTGAACCGAGTCCGCTCTACGGTTCAACAACTCTTCAGTAAGCTTCTATAAGTACGAGTTTGTTACCCGATCACGCCATTCCTAGCCTGTTTGGCTATATCATTGTCGTGACGATTCTAACGGTGCTACCTGGTCCTTATTCTCGGAGCACCAATTTTCGACGATGAACTAACCTTACGTCGATTTCCTCGTCATAACCTTTCACCTTAAACAACAAGCTTGAGTTCGAGTTTGTGTCGTAACTGTGGTTCCAATAACCTCTTGCTTCATCATTCCTTTGACTTGATGTCGTCGCTGATTGACTACATCTGCATGAAATCTCTCGACAATTGTGTCGTGGTCATCATCAACCTTATGAGCTCTTCCAGGAATTCAATTGAATTCATAATGGGTAATACCATCCTTGCCCCTCGATGATTCCTGTTCTCATCGACCACCTTATTGCCTTCCGTTCAACACAACTTGTTCGTGTTTTGTGTAAACCTTGAGATCACTGCTACCCAGCAGTTGATCTTCCTTACCTCGGAAGTATTACCATCTCTTTTTGTCAAGAATGTGGTGAGAATTTCACCACCTCTTAATAATTCTTGATATCATGATACTTCTCGCCATCACCATTCTTTCTTGGTCCTCATGTTGATTCCAACCGGGTTACCCACAAGTGAATGGTGTTGTTTGGATTATGCACTTCTAGCAACCCTATTGCCTTGAAGTTAATGATCGATAGTTCATTCTAAGTCCTTCGCTAATTGACATTGGTCGTGCAACCCAACCCATATTTCGGGCGCACATATCAACCAATGTTTAATTGTGTATGTTTTCCTCGAGCATACTTCCTTATATCATTTGATCTGACAAATGTTATCTCCTTATTCACTTAATGGTGGAAATCCATCTTTTGGGAATCTCGGTGAATTGCCGTTGAGTTCACCAGACACCTCCTTGTCCTCTCCTTGGATTAATGGTGAACTATTGCTTCAGAAACCCGCTCCCATAGTTCATTTCCCGAGAAGCTTGCAATGCCATTTCAACGATTTGTGTTGTGCCTTTCTTCTCGGACATCCTGAGTCTCAGGTATCCTGACACCAATCGGATCTGAATCTCGGTCAGATATGATGGTTGAGACAACTTTCCAAGAGTTATGACATTGATCCTTTGATGACCCGGTAACATGATGTCATGCCCAGCACCCCCCCCAGCTGGAGGACCAATCATTACAGATTCCTTTTCAACAAGGTTATCCATTCATCCATGAGGAAATTGTAAGACTTATTCTACAAGTTATTCTCGATGGATCCTTCGTGTTTCCAAAGTCTGATCTTCACCTGAAGACCATGTCACTGCTATCTCGAAGCATGTCAATGGTACTCCGATTTTCAACATGCATGTTTGAAGCACGATGCTATATTTTAATTATCAATTATCCTAACACCGTTGTATGAGTAATATCATGAGATTCCTCCCCCCCTTACCTAAATGGTTTTCTACTTTATATCCTGTCATGGATATCTTGCTCTGCTTATCCTTGGGAAGGATATATCCCTGAATTATGTGACTAAGACACATTTGTCCTTTCCATCGCCTGATTAATCTGATAATCATATGTCCTTTCCATTGTTTGGTTTAACCTTTCTTGAGGTCTATATGATCTAAGCAGTAATATTCTTCTGCTTATGTAAACACCTTGGTGTACGACCGTGTCAGTAAGACCCTGTTACCACTGTTGATGACATTTCGGTAGCCACCGATGGACGAGAACCTTGCCTATTGGCCCGCCTCGTTCAACGAGCAGGAAAATGGTTCTCTTCGTCCCTCGCCCTTGGTACCGATGTTGTTGCCGACATAACCGACAGACTATCCTCTGGCATGCCTTGCTTACATGATCGTGCAAGATGTCACTGTCCTTCCTACTTTTAATCCACATGGTGGGCCCATAACCCACAGTTCCACAGGATCGAAACCTGACTCTCCTGTACCCCCCTGTACCCAAGGTTGTTCCTCGCGCGTGGCCTCGTATGTAATTCATGAGCCACCTTCAATCTGGTATCAGACAAATACTTATTCTCGTGGCTTCGAACCCCTTTCACGCCACATATCAGACATCAAACGATTGCCTGCCCGCTCGAAACTTCCCAGGATACCTCCTTACTCTGCTCTTGATATTTTCTTAAGTTTCAATTCGAGAGTTACTTCCGCCACCCTCCCCGATGTTATCGACCAGATAGTCAAACCTGCAGAGGTCCATTCTCTCGGAATACCCACCCTTTATCCTTTCGTAAGTACGATGGAACCCCGAAGAAAGGACGACAAACTTCATCATGATGACCTGAAGGAGAGGACTGAAGACATCAATGTAATGGGTCGACCTCTTCGAGAAGAGCTACTATGATCGAGAAGAATCGTTAGAATTTCGTAACCAGACCCCTTCCCCCTTATAACCGATCCTAAATCTCGGGACGAGATTTCTTGTAGTGGAGGAGAATTGTGACGCCCGGATAATTAAGCTACAGTGATTCCCCGCTAATGATGCCACGTCACCACGGTTACTGTGATAAACTCTCGATAGTTCAGAACCGAAACAAATTCAAAATTTAAATAAAAGAAAACAATAAAAGTTTTCAAAAATTAAAACAAAAATGTTCGGTGGTTGCCAAATATTACAAAGATAATTATGGTGTAAGGTTCACAATTTTATAAAATGCCTAAGTGTTTATAAATAAATAAAAACAGAAAAGAAAATAAATAAAAGAAAACAGAAAACAATACAAAAAAAAGGAAGGAAACCCCACTGGCCCAACTGGGCCAAGCCCACCTGGCCCAGTCGGCCAGCCCCCCTGGCCCGGCCCACCCCTCACTCCCTTATCCCCCCCTCCCCCGGTCGGCGAACCCTAGCCGCACCCATTCGCCCCCCCCCCCCGATCCCCTCCTCCTCCCTCCCCGCGCCGATCTGGATCGGCTCCGCCCGATCCCGTCGCCCCCGACGCCGGCGACCGATCCGCCGCCCCGACCTCCCCTCGTCCCCTCCTTCCCGACCGGCCGCGCAGGCCGCAAGGCCCCTCGTCGCCTCGGGCCGTCCCCGACCCCCACCCCACCTCGCCGGATCCGCGACGCCGGACGGCCGCCTCCCCGCCCTCCTCCTCACCGGTCGCCAACGACCGTCTCCGAGCACGCCTCCGAGACCCTGCGCCCCCCCCAGTGAGCTCTTCCCCCCCCCCCGTGGATCCCCTCTCTCCCCTCGTCCCCCTCCCGAGCGCCACCACCGCCCCCCCCCCCCGTCGCCGGCTCCGGCCGCCCCCCCCACGTGCTCCCCGGCCTCCCTCTCCCTTCTCCTCGCCCGAGCCTTGGCCCCGGCGAGCCGCCGCACCTGAACGCCCCCCCCCCCCGCGTCGTGGATCTCGTCGCCGGCGCCCCCCCCGGTGACCAAATGGTCACGGGGCCGAGCCCGTGGTGCTGAGCGCGCCGCGCGACCCCCCCCCCTCGGCCCCCGTAGCGCGCTGTCGACGAAGACCCGAACCACCCCGCCGCCTCCGCCGCTCGCCGGCGCCATTTCCGGCCGAGTCCGGCCGTGGCCTTGCCACCAATGGATGCGGCGTCCTCTCCCCATTCGAACGCACCCACCCGCGGCCCCTTTTGGCCGCCGGGCGACGATTCCGGCGAAGTCCGGCGCCCCCTCCGCCGCGGACGCCCACCGGAGCCCCCAATGCCGGCTGCCGACGTGGCCGACACGGGGCCACCCCCTGGGTCACTGAACCGTGGGCCCTAGGGGCCCGGCCGGTCTGTTGACTCGGTCAGCCGGGCTGACTGGACCGGCCCCTCCCTATGACATGGGGGCCACACCCCCCAGAACGTTTAAAAAAAAGGGAAAAAGGAACTTAGATAAATATAATTAATAAAAATAATAATGAATAAAATTAATTAAATAATTAATTAGTTAAGTAAATAATTAATTTAATTAATCTTGATTAATTAAACCTAATGACTAATTAACCTAATTAACTACTGTTAATTAAACTTAACTAAGATAATTAGTTAACAGTCACTAACGAACGGGACCCACCTGTCAGGTTGACCAAGTCAACCCTGTTGACTGCTGACGTCAGCATGACATCATGCTGACGTCATAAATTCATTTTTCGAATTAATTAATTAATTAATTAAATTCCAGAAATTAATAAAATCTTTAGAAAATCATATCTTTTAATCCGTAACTCGGATTAAAATATTTTCAACATGAAAGTTGCTCAGAACGACGAGACGAATCCGGATACGCAGTCCGTTCGTCCGCCACACACCCCTAACCTATCGAACCCGCAACTTTCCCCCTCCGGCTCCTATGCCCGAAAACACGGAACACCGGGAATACTTTCCCGGGGGTTTTCCCCCCTTCACCGGTATCACCTACTACCGCGTTAGGGCACACCGAACACCGCGTATTGCCTTGATATATTTTGTGGTGCTTTGTTTGCTCTGTATTCATTATTTCTTCCCCCTCTTCTCTCCGGTAGACTACGAGACCGACGCTGCTGCTGACCAGTTCGACTACGGAGTTGACGACCCCTCTCTCTTGCCAGAGCAACCAGGCAAGCCCCCCCTTTGATCACCAAATATCGCCTATTCTCCTCTATACTGCTTGCATTAGAGTAGTGTAGCATGTTACTGCTTTCCGTTAATCCTATTCTGATGCATAGCCTGTCATTGTTGCTACAGTCATTGATACCTTACCCGCAATCCTAAATGCTTAGTATAAGATGCTAGTGTTCCATCAGTGGCCCTACACTCTTGTCCGTCTGCCATGCTATACTACTGGGCTGTGATCACTTCGGGAGGTGATCACGGGCATATACTATATACTATACACTGTTACATTACCTGTGATACTGTTCGGAGTAGGGGGCTGAAAGGACAGGTGGCTCCATCCCGGTAGAGGTGGGCCTGGGTTCCCGACGGCCCCCGACTGTTACTTTGTGGCGGAGCGACAGGGCAGGTTGAGACCACCTAGGAGACAAGTGGGCCTGACCCTATTCGGCGTTCGCGGACACTTAACACGCTTAACGAGATCTTGGTATTTGATCTGAGTCTGGCTACGAGCCTATACGCACTAACCATCTACATGGGAGTAGTTATGGGTATCCCGACGTCGTGGTATCAGCCGAAGCACTTCAGATGTCAGCGACGGAGCGGCGCGCGCCGAATTGGACTGGAACGCCACTAGGCTAGGTCTGCTTTCGGCCGCGTACGCAACGTGCAGGTGTGCTATGGGCGATGGGCCCAGACCCCTGTGCGCTTAGGTTTAGACCGGCGTGCTGGCCTCTCTGTTTTGCCTAGGTGGGGCTGCGACGTGTTGATCTTCCGCGGCCGGGCATGACCCAGGAAAGTGTGTCCGGCCAAATGGGATCGAGCGTGTTCGGTTATGTGGTGCACCCCTCCAGGGAAGTTAATCTATTCGAATAGCCGTGATCTTCGGTAACAGGACGACTTGGAGTTGTACCTTGACCTCATGACAACTAGAACCGGATACTTAATAAAACACACCCTTCCAAGTTCCACAGACAACCCGGTGATCGCTTTTCTACAGGGCGACGAGAGGAGGATCGCCGGGTAGGGTTATGCTATGCGATGCTACTTGGAGATGCTGCATGGAGATGCTACTTGAAGATGCTACATGGAGGACTTCAATCTACTCTCTCCTACATGCTGCAAGACGGAGGCTGCCAGAAGTGTAGTCTTCGACAGGATTAGCTATCCCCCTCTTATTCTGGCATTCTGCAGTTCAGTCCACTGATATGGCCTCCTTACACATATACCCATGCATATGTAGTGTAGTTCCTTGCTTGCGAGTACTTTGGATGAGCACTCACGGTTGCTTTCTCCCCCCCTTTTCCCCTTTCCTTTCTTTCTGGTTGTCGCAACCAGATGCTGGAGTTCAGGAGCCAGACGCCACCGTCGACGACGACCCCTACTACACCGGAGGTGCCCCTACTACGTGCAGCCTGCTGACGACGACCAGGAGTAGTTTAGGAGGATCCCAGGCAGGAGGCCTGCGCCTCTTTCGATATGTATCCCAGTTTGTGCTAGCCTTCTTAAGGCAAACTTGTTTAACTTATGTCTGTACTCAAATATTGCTGCTTCCGCTGACTCGTCTATGATCGAGCTCTTGTATTCGAGCCCTCGAGGCCCCTGGCTTGTAATATGATGCTTGTATGACTTATTTTATTTGTAGAGTTGTGTTGTGATATCTTCCCGTGAGTCCCTGATCTTGATCGTACACGTTTGCATGTATGATTAGTGTACGATTAAATCGGGGGCGTCACAAAGTCCCTCCATTAAATGAACAACCACCCCCTCGTAAAAATTGTGAACAAGCCCACGGCTAAAATTAGCGGAAACGTGGGTTGCCCCAACATGCATTATTATTTATATTTTCTACTCCCTCCGTTCCTAAATATAAGTCTTTTTTATTAGCCACAACTAAGACAAGAATTTTTTTATTAGCAGTGAACCCCACATGTCATAGACACAAAAATTGTGGCAAGATTCCCTTAGGCAAGCAAAAGTGTGTGTAATAGTTTGAGCAACTCAGGTTAGGCAAGTGTGGAAAGTGTGGGAAAAATAATGTGGCAACATAAGACAAACATAGTCACAATCCAAACAGCCCCGTGATTTTTTGTGACATGCATGAAAATTTGGTTAGTTAAATTTATAGTCAAAATTTGGCAAGGTGCATCAAATCAACACATGCAAGTATCAAAAGGAAAGTCACGGCATGCATGCATGCGTTGTACTCCCTCCGTTTCCAAATATAAGTCTTTTTAGAGATTGCAACAACTGACTACTCCCTCCATTCCTAAATGTAAGTCTTTTTAGGGATTCCACTACAAACTACATACGGATGTATATAGACATATTTTAGAGTGTAGATTCACTCATTTTGTTTCATATGTAGTTCATAGTGAAATCTCTAAAAAAGACTTATATTTTGGAACAGAGGGAGTACATACGAAGCAGAATATGTCTACTCCTACATACGAAGTAGCCCATTTGAAATGTGTAAAAAGACTTTTATCGAGTGCAGTGCTTTGATGTGTCGCGTCAACTCATACAAGACCGAGAAATTTGATTACTACGACGCCCTCTCCCTCGCGTACTGAGCTTCGGTGCCTTAATTGCACCTGCCTTTGGCTGCATGACAGGTGGGCCAACCACCTGTTGGGCCCACCTGTCATGGACGCAAAGCCAGGAGCAGTAAGTAGAAGCTTTCGCTACACGCTATCCCTCCCGCACGAGGTGGACGGACATGCAGCAGTGGATTTGATACTGTAGAAGTAGGAGTAACATCATTGTTCGTCTTCTAGAAGAGGCGAAGAGCCAAGCGCAAACCGAACATGGCAGTTGCGAACGCTCGCGTGGTGCGGTTCCTTGGAGTACTAGCCAGGCTCTTGCATGAGACAAAATTGCTATTGTTTAACAATTAAACTCCATTATCCATTGATTGATACTCATTCTGCATAGGTCCACGCGCTTAGCACCGTTTCCTCATGGGGTCACCAATGTTTATTTGCTAATCAATAGCATTCCATGCAATGAACTAGCCATTGCAAGTCATTAAAAGCATGCACACCTCTCATCTCTTATTGGTTGATACGTATGTCAAGAAACAAGAAACAAGGTAGAAGTTAATGCACCGCGCCTAAGTGTTTTGGGACTATTTGGTTTTCGTAAGATGACTTACACACCTAGACGGAGGGAGTAGTATAGACCTATAAACCGGAAAGGAGTATCTGCCTTTCTAGAGATTTCAACATGTGACTAGACTTCGGCTCAAAAAAAACAAGTGACTAGACTACACCGTGTGCAGTACCCCCTCCCTTCCGGTTTATAGGGCTCAAATCTCAAATCTCATGAACCAAGGCATTTTGCTATTGGAGGAATGTATCTCATACTTTACAAAACTACCCTAATTAAACTCATGCATTAATTATGTAGTTCTCTCATTTTCCTCTCCGCCTTGGTCGCGGTGCACAATATTGAGCACTCCTATATGACTAGCCGCTCTATCTACATGCGGGACATTTCAAAGCATCCAGGCCTGCGTGCCATCCACTAAATCACAGCGAGGTGCTACAGTCGAGACTCACCTGTCACCCCGGTGTGGCCGTCATGACCCGTCATATCACAAAACCCACACCTTTACCTGCAGTGGAAGGTGGCCTCCAAGTTGGACAGGACGAAGCAACCATCATTTCATTGGAACGCTCATTCAAGCCCTTTCTTCCCTTTCTTGATGAAAACCTCACTCCAGGCTACTCACTTCTGCCATTTTTCTTCTCTACCGATGAAGGAAAGGTGGGCGAATCAATTATGCTGCTATATTTTCATTCCAATAATCTTCTTTTTGTGAAGCACCGACCGATTCTCACATCCTATTCTTTTCCCGTTTTCATTGCGATTGTGGTTTCCTTTCGATTGCTTTTTGTTTGTCAGTTCATTGATGGATCCTGGAGCACTAGGCAAAGAGTTGCCGGCGGACAACCCATTGGAGACAGCGATCTCCAGGAAGCAAGCACGGACCAATGAGTTGACCATGTTGGCGGGCCAACCCATGGAGACAAAGAACTCCAAGAAACATGCACTAGCCAAAGAATTGAGGACGTTGGCAGACAAACTCCTCAAAAGAAAGTTGGAGGAACAGCAAGGGCCCCACCGTGCCTACCCCAGGAACTCTGATTGCCACCTATGTGAGGCTCAAGACCGAGTTTGAGGAGATAGTCGCCGTTGAGAAGCAGTATTCCCGTGCCAAGGTGATGGCCCCCATCGAGGACGAGGAGATGGCCCCCGGAGGGATGAGATCCCCCGGTGAGCTGCACAAGGTAAAAAATAATGCTTATTACCATAGTTGTGGTTTTTGATTATTTGCAATGTGCTTGCTTTTTGATTATTTGCAATGTGCTTGCTAATATGTTAGGGTTGTGCAGGTGCCGGTGGTTGTCCTTGATGATTTCGATGTTGTGGCCCGCCTTGTTGGCATTGACCCGGAGATCGATTCCGATGCTGCTGCCCATCCTGTGGACATCGCCCCAGAGATCGATTCGGATGTCGCTGTCAGTCCTGTGGACATCGCCCTAGAAATCGATTCCCATGCCGCTGTCTGTGCTGTGGTCATTGCCCGAGAGATCAATGACAAGAAATAGTTGGTCGCGCTAATCCTTCGGGGTAGTTTGCATTGCCCTGTGTTTAATTACTAGAATGATGTGTGTTATCAAACCATCTTAGGGCTAGTGCACTGTCTTGTGTGGGACGATCTTGCTACTTTTGTTTGATAGTGAATCATGTGATGAATCATGCGAACCCTCTCCGAGTTATGGAAACAGATGTATCCTCACCAGCTTTTGATGTAATATATGGCATGCTTAGATGTAAGTTTGAACTGTTTATCATATAAGCAGGGCTTGTTTGATGATTCTTGGTGTTAGTAGGCTAGCTACTGTGCGAGCTATAGTACATGCAAAACACTCACCGAAGAGAAACGTTGGGGCTGATGAGCTCGTGGTATGCTTATACTTATCCCTCGTCGATCGACCAATAGCCCTAGCTCCTAAAATTGTAGGCTTAGCGATCGATCAGACAATAGTCGACATACATTTAGGACTCATTTGGTTCATAGGGTAGGAAAATCGTAGCAAAAGTACAGAGAACGTGCAACACAAAATCATAGCAGTGCAGAGACGTACTCCCTCCGTTCCAAAATAGATGACCTAGGTAGTTTGGCCTAGTGGGTTTCAGTGATATGACATGGTACAGTGCCGTCCAGTCTTCGCGTGTGGGTAGCAGTATTGCGGGTACATTAAGTTTTCTTGAAGAAGCGGAATTCAACGAAGTCATGATGGTTCCTTCGTCTGAACAACTTATGAAAGTGCAACTATCCCTAGGTGGTTTTGGTAATTCATAACAACATATAGCTCATTGAGCTCATACTATTCCAAGACAAATATTTCAGGAAATCTCAATGAATGGCATGGCATGGATGATGAAAGTGGATCCCTCAAAATATTAAGGATAAAAGGATTGGCTCAAGCTCAAAAGCTCAAGACTCTACATTTTACATTTTAGTGATCCAAGATCACATTGAGTCAATAGGAAAAGCCAATACTATCAAGGAGGGATGAGGTGTTGCTTGATGAGTTTCTTGCTTCAAGTGCTTAGTGATATGCTCCAAAAACCCTCAACTACTTTCTCTTCTCATATCCACATATGACCTAAACCCAAAGTCAAACTCGGCCCCACCGATTCTTTATATCCGGCGCCACCGAGTTCAGATGTCATAGCCACTGCCACAAACCCTAGGCAAATCGGTCTCACCGATAGGGATCTCGGACTCACCGAGATGGGATTGTAATCTCTCTGTTTCCCTTCGTAACGTTTCGGTCTAACCGAAGTGAGCGATCTGTCCCACCGAGATTGCAATGTAAACTCTCTGTTTCCTTTTTGTAACATTTCGGTCTCACCGAAATGAACGAATCGGTCCCACCGAGTATACCTGACCAACTCTCTGGTTAGCTAATTACCAAAATCGGTCTCACCGAGTTTGTGTAATCGGTCTCACCGAGATTACGTTATGCCCTAACCCTAACCATATCGGTCCTACCGAGTTGCATGTCGGTCCCACCAAATCACTAACGGTCACTAGTTTACTAAATCGGTCCGACCGAGTTTGTTTGATTCGGTCCCACCGAGATTGGTAAATTGTGTGTAATGGTTAGATTTTGTGTGGAGGCTATATATACCCCTCCACCTCCTCTTCATTCGTAGAGAGAGCCATCAGAACAAACCTACACTTCCAACTTACCATTTCTGAGAGAGAACTACCTACTCATGTGTTGAGGCCAAGATATTCCATTCCTACCATATGAATCTTGATCTCTAGCCTTCCCCAAGTTGCTTTCCACTCAAATCTTCTTTCCACCAGATCCAAATCCTATGAGAGAGAGTTGAGTGTTGGGGAGACTATCATTTGAAGCACAATAGCAAGGAGTACATCATCAACGCACCATTTGTTACTTCTTGGAGAGTGGTGTCTCCTAGATTGGCTAGGTGTCACTTGGGAGCCTCCGACAAGATTGTGGAGTTGAACCAAGGAGTTTGTAAGGGCATGGAGATCGCCTACTTCGTGAAGATCTACCGCTAGTGAGGCAAGTCCTTCTGGGCGACGGCCATGGTGGGATAGACAAGGTTGCTTCTTCGTGGACCCTTCTTGGGTGGAGCCCTTCGTGGACTCGCTCGACCGTTATCCTTCATGGGTTGAAGTCTCCATCAACGTGGATGTGTGATAGCACTACCTATCGGAACCATGACAAAAACATCTGTGTCTCAAATTGCCTTTGAATTCTCCAAACCCTTCCCTTTACATTCTTGCAAGTTGCATGCTTTACTTTCCGCTGCTCATATACTCTTTGCATGCTTGCTTGAATTGTGTGAAGATTGCTTGACTTGTGCTAAGATAGTTAAAATCTGCCAAAGACTAAAATTGGGAAAGGTTAAGTTTTTAATTGGTCAAGTTGTCTAATCACCCCCCCTCTAGACATACTTCAAGGTCCTACAAGTGGTATCAGAGCTTTGGTCTCCATTTGCTTTGATTTCCATATCTTTTGGTGGTCATAGCCTTTGTTTCACAACCTAGGAGAGTATGGCGTCTAGCGAGGGAAATTATCACCGTAGAGGTCCTTACTTTGATGGCACTAATTTGGCTAGTTGGAAGCATAAGATGAAAATGCATATTCTCGGACATAACTCCGATGTTTGGGCTATTGTGTGTATTGGCTTGCAAGGTCAATTCTTTGATGGGAGAGAACCATACCGTGAAGCTAGTGCAAATGAATTGAAGATGTTGCAGTACAAGGCTCAAGCTTCTGATATCCTCTTCAACGGATTGTGCCCCGAAGAATTCAACGAAACCAACCATCTTGAGAATGCAAAGGAAATTTGGGATACTTCGATTGATATGCATGAAGGTACCGACTCCGTCAAGGAATCCAAGTAGTATGTGCTCCAAAGTCAGCTTGACAAGTTCAAAATGAAGGATGGTGAAGGTGTCGCTGAAATGTACTCTTGGCTTGCTCTTATCACAAATGAGATTGCTGGCTTAGGAAGTGAAGAGATGACCGACAGATTCATCATCAAGAATATCCTAAGAGCATTGGATGGAAAATATGATACCGTGTGCACATTGATCCAAATGATGCCCAATTACAAGAATCTCAAGCCAACGGAGGTCATTGGAAGAATTGTTGATCATGAGATGTCACTCAAGGATAAAGAGGAACTTCACAACAAGTCAAGTGGTGCTTACAAAGACTCATGTGAAGCCCCTACATCATCAAGTGAGAAACAAACCTTCAATGAATAATTGAGCTTAATGGTGAAGAACTTCAACAAATTCTACAAGAGTAGAAGCAAAGAAAGAAGCTCCAAGTCAAGGTCTTACAATGATAAAAGATCTTCCAGTCGAGAGCGCAATTGCTACAATTGTGGGAGACCCGGACACTATTCCAATGAGTGTACGACACCCTACAAAAGAAGAGAAGATTCTCCCAAGAGAAGAAGTAGAAGAGAAGAATCACCGCCAAGAGAGAGAAGGAGTAGAGATGATCGTTATGAACGAAGAACATCTCGGAGAAGCAAGGATTCGGAAAGGAAGGACAAGTCATCAAAGAACTACACAAAACGAAGACAACAAGCTCATGTTGGTGAATGGGTATCCATTTCTGACTCTGAACATCACTCCGAGAGAAGCTATCACTCCGACTCTGAACATACTCAAGATGAAGGTGTTGCCGGTCTAGCACTTGTGTCGACCAACTCCTACAACATATTTGATTCACCAAATGAAGGAATTGGAAGATGCTTCATGGCCAAAGGCCCTAAGGTAACTCATCCCGAGTATGTTGATTTCAATAGTGATGAAGATGACTTGTTAGGTGATGATGATTTACTTGTTGACAACTCTAGTGATGAATACTATGATGAAACGTCAATTAATCATGCTAAACAAGATAAAACGAATGACAATGATAAGGAGAAGATTGAGCTTCTAACTAAAGAACTAAACACTCTTAAGTTAGCTCATGAAACTATCTTAGAAGATCATCGAGAAATTTTAAGGGCTCATGAGAAGTTACGCTTTGAAAAGCTCAACCTTGAGCAAGAGCATGAGTTTTCTTAAAGGCAATCAATGATGATCTCTGTAAGAAAAGTTCTTCTTACATTGCCAAGCGTTTACTCTTATCTACTTACATGCCTCAAGTCAAGTCCAATAACAAGAACAAAAAGGATTCTTCCTCTAGTAGTAACAATAATCATGCTAAATCCAATATTGTTGCTTCTAGTAGTTCTCTTGATTCCACTAATGATTCTCTTAGCCAAGTTACACTTGAGCAAGAAAATAGCTTATTGAAGGGAATTATAGAGAAAGGTGTTTACAAGAGCCTCGCCGGGAGTAAGCAATTCGAGGAAATTGTACGCAAGCAAGGAAGGCACCGGAAGAACCAAGGTGTTGGTTTTGAACAAAAGTTCAATGCCAATGGAGTTGAGTGGGAAGAAGATCAATATCCCAAGACAAAGTTTGTTCCTCAACAAGAGAAGTATGATCCTACTTCCTTCAAGGGAACACAAGATCAAGATGATCTTCCACCACAAGAACATAAGAACAAAGGCAAGGACAAGCTTCAAGAGGAGATTGATGCATTCGAAGAAGCTCCTAAGGCCTTGGTCAAGTGGGTTCCCAAGACTATGTCAAGTTCTACTTCATCAAGCACAACTACAACTCCAAGGATTCCCATCAAGATGATGTCGATCCCGAAGAAGAAGAACTAGAGAGTTCTTGAGGGTGACTCCGCCAACATTCTTCACTCATATCATTATGGCCAGGACAAGTGCAATCAACTTTCACATCTTTCACTAGTTCAAGGAGTTACAAACCCTCATGTTGGTAAGGCAAGGGACAAGGTAACCTAATGCTTTCATGGACATCATCTTGTGTGAACATCACTCTATGTCTATGGATATACTTGTTTGTTCCTTGTGGGACTAACCCGTGTAGGTATTGAAAGTGCAAATCACTCCAAAGGATTGCTCCAAATGATCTACGTCAACATTGAGCATCCACATCTTCAACACCTACATGAAGTCATCATCGACAAAACCCAAGGTTAGTTCATCCCTCTAAGGGGGGATCTCACATCTAGGGGGATCTTAACTCTAAGAATTGAGTCAAAGTAACTCTAATGATATGAACATATCAATGCATTATGTAAAAGTGGTAACCCCACTTGAGCTTAAACGATGAGTATGACCTAGGATCAAATGTTCTCATTTGACTCCTAAGTCAATATACTCATATATAGATGACCTAGTCATCGCCAATTGTTTGATAGATGCTAGAATTGATTGTGCATGCTTTGCCACATATTTCATTGGCCTTTTTATTGTGTGAGCATGTTGGTTGCATACTTAACTCATTCGAGGATATCCACTTGTTGCTTTGATTGATTGGCTTCTTTTTCTCTTGCCAAGTGGATGAACAAGAATGCCTAAGAACCTTCTCTAGCTATCTATGCTTTTCTTGTCTCAAACTCTATTCATGCTACATCACAAAATTTGATAAAGTCAGATTCGAACCACTCTGTGTGAGGAGCACTCGGAGTCCCCAATTCGTCATGGACTTAAACTTCCAAAACTTCTTTATGAATTTTGGTCTGACCGATTCTTCCATTTCGGTCATACCGAGATCACTAAGTCGATCTAGGTTTTTAATCTCGGTGCAACCGATTTGAACTTTTCGGTCTCACCGAGTTGCTGTAACTGTCAACAGTTATGCATCTCGGTGCCACCGAGTTGTTCCACTCGGTCACACCGACAGGGTCGGCTATATATACACATGGGGCAAAATTTGGAAAACTTTCTCCAAACCACTTCGCCTGCGCATAGCTCGCTCTGCCTCCTAGGTCTTCGGATCGTCGACTTCGTCGCCAGCCGCCTCCAGTCGCTGGTCTCCGTCGCCGTCAATGGAATTCATCCCCGCCGTTGCTGCCGTAGCGAGTTCATCGCCAAACTAGGGTATGGACTCGATCACAGTGCTATCCCCGTCCAACTCCTAGAACATTGTGTTCATTATGATTCTTGCCACGATTGAAACACCTCTATCCAGTCAAAACAATCCTTAGAATAGATGTGATTTGAAAATTTAGGGTTAGGTTTCCGCCGAAACCATCTCGGACCCACCGATTTGAAAACTCGGTCCCACCGATTTGGCTAACGCCATTGCACAAGTGACTCTCGGTCTGACCGAGAATTGCTAATCGGTGTGACCGATTTTAGAACTCAGTGAAACCCTAGCAGTCTTGATGCCACCGAACTGTGACTTGGTCTGACCGAGATCACTAGTTTAGGTTCCAAAAGCTGCTTCGGTATCACCGAGTTTGAAAATCGGTTGATCCGAAATGCTTTGTGTGGAAAACTAAAACTAAGTTTTTGAATCATTCGTTTGCAAAAATCTCTGCATTTTGTGATGCTCATCCATTCTATCTCATCTATAACTATTCACAGGGTCAGCAGTCAGTGTATTCAACATGTCAGACCAAAGTGACAGCCAGAACAGGAAAGAAGAGCAGATTCACATGAGTGAGGGCACTAGTCCCTCTAGTTCCTCAGATGAAGGCAGCAGAAGCACTCCTAGCAATTTGCCCAAAGCAGCCACAAGAGCCAGAAGGAAGAGAACCTCAGATTCTAAGGATGAAGACTATGTGGCAGCTGAAGATGAGGCTACTTCCAAGAAGGTAGTGCTCAAAAAGGAGTATGGCTCAGCAAAGACTACAAAGCCTGGACTTAATAGGAAGGTCCCTGCCAAGAGGACACCTATGATGAAGGTCAGAGGATCAACACAAGAACCTGAAAAACCTGATTCCAAAGAGCCAGCCGCAGAAGGAAAGAAGATGAAGGAAAGGGTCAAGAAGACCATGTCCAGAGTTGTTGGACAACCTTCCATGATGGAAGAGGAGGATGAAGAAGAGGTTGCTGCACCAGCACCCAAGGCACAAAAGCTGATGGGTGATGCTATAAGGTCAGGGGTTGCATCATCAAAGCCCAAAGAAGCACCAAAAGCTGCCTCCAAGGCCAAGTCTACACCTAAGAGGAATACCAGGAGCATACCAGCTGCTGAGAAGAACAAGGCCCCAGTGCTTGAAGTTGTTGCTGAGGAAGATGATGAAGGACAAGTCCTGAGGAAGCTCAAACCCAAGATTCCAGACCACAACGATGCTCATCCAGTGGCTGAGAATATGAAGCTGAGGAAAGATGCAGGGCTCAGGTAGTGGAGATTGTCTGATCCATATGCAATAAGGAGAAGAACTGCTGTTGATTACAGGTTCCACACTAAGGAACAGCAGGACTTTTATGAGACTGTGCTGCTGGATAAGAAGCCCATAGTTTGTGGCATGAGGTGGGTAGACTGGAAATTCATGAAGGAAAATGAGGATCACTACCCAGGAGTATTTGACAGCTTTAAGGCTTCTGGAGTTGATGAGTTTGTTGGACAGAAGTTCACAAACTGGAATGATGAGCTAGTTATGAAATTCTACTCCATAGCACATTTTTATCCTGATGGTAGAATAGTCTGGATGTCTGAAGGTACGAGATACCAATCAACTATTGAGGAATGGGCAAATCTGATAAATGCCCCAGAGGAGAAATAATATGACTTGGATGTCTACTCCAAGAAGAAAAAGGATCACAATTCTATGTCACATATGTACAAGGAGATCCCAGACAAAGCACTTGAGACTTTCAAGTTAGGGTCTGTCCATTTTCTTCTGTCAGGGCTGCCAACGATCAACTGGATCCTTAGGCACACTCTTTTGCCCAAGTCAGGTGACCACAACATGATCAGAGGGCATGCAATTAATTTGCTACACATATTTGATGTGCCACAGAAATTCAAGGTCATGAGCCTCATGGTTGAGACTATCAAGAGGACAGCAGCAGACCAAAAGAGAAGTTGTGGATATGCCCCACAAATCCAGGAGCTGATCAACTCAAAGATGGGCACAGGCAAATATCTGTTGGATAAGGAACACTTTGTTCTCTATCCAGACTTTGAGGACAATCAAGTTGTGATGAATGAGAATGAACCATCCTCAGTGCAAGCTCAAGAGAAGAAGGAGAAGGCAAAGAAGGAGAAGGCTGCCAAGATGCCAATTCTAGAGGAGGCATCTGAGTACTATTTGAAGAGCAAGCAGGACCAGCTTGGTTACTTAATAGCATCAACTCTGAGGATTGAGAAGGGGTTGGCCACCCTAACTCAAAACCAGGAGAGCCTGGAAAGAATCATGGAACAAAAATTCTATGATTAGATGTCAAAGTAACTGAGATTCAGTTAGTTGTGGAGCAGCTACAGGATGACATGCAGGAGAGGAAGGACAGGACAACTACTGATGCATTTGCTAGAGTGCCTCGAGCTCAGAGATCAGCTGCAGAGCCAGTAACAGACACAAGAGCCACTTCATCTGCACCAGCTACAGCTCCAGTGCAACCAGCTCCAGCACCAACTCCTTCAGCTCCATCCACATCAACTGAAGTCTTCGTCCAAGGAGCCATCTCTACACCACCAACTGAAGACCAAGCCTGAGAGACGAAATAGTACTATGCATTTTCTAGGAACTTTTTGGTAACTTGTTGCCAAAGGGGGAGAAAAATGTATAGATCATAGGCTTCGAGAGAGAGAGTTTGCTTTTGTTCTCTCTTGTCTTCATGGTTGAACTTTATTTGCTTTTGATTTTGCTTGCTTGAGATACTACGTTATTGCCTGTGAGACATTGATGATCATGTGTTTGATCATAAGCTACACTTATGCTTGTTAAATGATATTATCTTATTTATCTTTATATGATCATTCACTTTGCTTGGTGATGAGTGCATGTATTCAGTGTTTAATATTTTGAGCGCTCCACCAAGATGTATGTGACATGGAAGAGTAACCCATGAGCCTAATTCCTTGTGCATTTGAAGTCCAAAGCAAATCTTAAACTATGCACAAATTTAGGGGGAGCTCTTGCTTATCACATACTTCTCAAAGCGACGATGTTTTTTCAATCTTATTATCATTTGTCGAAGCTTTGATCTATATGTTGTCATCAATTACCAAAAAGGGGGAGATTGAAAGTGCAACTATCCCTAGGTGGTTTTGGTAATTCATAACAACATATAGCTCATTGAGCTAATACTATTCCAAGACAAATATTTCAGGAAAGCTCAATGAATGGCATGGCATGGATGATGAAAGTGGATCCCTCAAAATATTAAGGATAAAAGGATTGGCTCAAGCTCAAAAGCTCAAGACTCTACATTTTACATTTTAGTGATCCAAGATCACATTGAGTCTATAGGAAAAGCCAATACTATCAAGGAGGGATGAGGTATTGCTTGATGAGTTTCTTGCTTCAAGTGCTTAGTGATATGCTCCAAAAACCCTCAACTACTTTCTCTTCTCATATCCACATATGACCTAAACCCAAAGTCAAACTCGGCCCCACCGATTCTTTATATCCGGCGCCACCGAGTTCAGATGCCATAGCCACTCCCACAAACCCTAGGCAAATCGGTCTCACCGATAGGGATCTCGGACTCACCGAGATGGGATTGTAATCTCTCTGTTTCCCTTCGTAGCGTTTCGGTCTAACCGAAGTGAGCGATCGGTCCCACCAAGATTGCAATGTAAACTCTCTGTTTCCTTTTTGTAACATTTCGGTCTCACCGAAATGAGCAAATCGATCCCACCGAGTTTACCTGACCAACTCTCTGGTTAACTAATTACCAAAATTGGTCTCACCGAGTTTGTGTAATCGGTCTCACCGAGATTCCGTTATGCCCTAACCCTAACCATATCGGTCCTACCGAGTTGCATGTCGGTCCCATCGAAATCACTAACGGTCACTAGGTTTACTAAATCGGTCTGACCGAGTTTGTTGATTTGGTCCCACCGAGATTGGTAAATTGTGTGTAACGGTTAGATTTTGTGTGGAGGCTATATATACCCCTCCACCTCCTCTTCATTCATAGAGAGAGCCATCAGAACAAACCTACACTTCCAACTTACCATTTCTGAGAGGGAACTACCTACTCATGTGTTGAGGCCAAGATATTCCATTCCTACCATATGAATCTTGATCTCTAGCCTTCCCCAAGTTGCTTTTCACTCAAATCTTCTTTCCACCAGATCCAAATCCTATGAGAGAGAGTTGAGTGTTGGGGAGACTATCATTTGAAGCACAAGATCAAGGAGTTCATCATCAACGCACCATTTGTTACTTCTTGGAGAGTGGTGTCTCCTAGATTGGCTAGGTGTCACTTGGGAGCCTCCGACAAGATTGTGGAGTTGAACCAAGGAGTTTGTAAGGGCAAGGATATCGCCTACTTCGTGAAGATCTACCGCTAGTGAGGCAAGTCCTTCGTGGGCGACGACCATGGTGGGATAGACAAGGTTGCTTCTTCGTGGACCCTTCTTGGGTGGAGCCCTCCATGGACTCGCGCAACCGTTACCCTTCGTGGGTTGAAGTCTCCATCAACGTGGATGTACGATCGCACCACCTATCAGAACCACGACAAAAACATCCGTGTCTCAAATTGCATTTGAATTCTCCAAAGCCTTCCCTTTACATTCTTGCAAGTTGCATGCTTTACTTTCCGCTGCTCATATACTCTTTGCATGCTTGCTTGAATTGTGTGAAGATTGCTTGACTTGTGCTAAGATAGTTAAAATCTGCCAAAGACTAAAATTGGGAAAAGGTTAGGTTTTTAATTGGTCAAGTAGTCTAATCACCCCCCTCTAGACATACTTCAAGGTCCTACAACTTACAGTTGGAAAGGTTCGGCCTGTGATAAGATCGGGGTAGACTAGGATAATTTTGTGCATGGCAGGTGGACCAGGATGGTCAACGTCCCACATGTCGGCGAATGAAAGTATTCTTTCTGATATAGAGGACGAGCAACGAGTATTCATTGTTTATTTTTGAAGAAAGCTATTGTCTCCACTGTTACTCCTTGACTTTGTCGATGCCTCTCTCTCCTCCACATAAGCGGGGACTACTTGTTGTGCATGCAGCGGGCAGCTGGCATCTTGATGGGCCAGGGCAGTGAGAGCGGGCTCCAGAAGCGGTCCGGACTCCAGCATGGCCCACCTCACATTATCACCATATATTTCTTGGAGTCCGGTGCACGGCGGGCGGGCGATCTCTTCTCCCTCCCCCGTTTCTCTCTTCTCAGCCGACGCCCGCCGAGCGATTAGATTTCGGCTATCGACGGTTTATTCTTTTTTGAGGAGTCGACGGTTTATTCAATTAAGGTCCCACATGTCAGTGAAATTGCAAGACAACGCGTGTCCCCTCTGGTGAGCGGCGTGCGAGCCGGACTGTCAGGGTTGCGACGCGTACGAGTCGTAAGTGTGCCGCCTTTTCCTTTAGAACTTGTGAAGCGTAACATTTTCGCGCGATCGATCGATAGAAATCCAGAACAAAATGACGAGGGCGGTGCTTTCCCGCTTGTTATGCGGGCTAGTTCGAGTGATATGACGTGCTACAGTGCCGTCCACTTGCTCCATTTTTATGTAAGCAAGATTTTACACTCTTACGCGGGAGGAGTGCGAAACACCGCGGATCTGATTTTGATCAAGGAATAACTGTTCCCCGCCAAATAATGGAGGATTGTTAGCAATTATAGCATGATAGTTAGGGCATCTCCAGCGCTGGCCCACAAATTTACACTGGCATTTGTCCGAGGACACTGATGGATGCCATCCGATGCTGCCCGCATACCTTTCAACAACTATATGAACTAACCGAACGAAATCCATGCAAACAAAGCAAATTTCAAATTAACCGGATGAAATTCATTACATTTCGAAAACTTTTCCTACAAACTGGATGAAATTCATTACATATTTCGCACAAACCGTACTAAACCTACTGTAAACCTAATCTAAACGATCGCTGGCGCCCGACCACCATGTCCGGCCATGAACCCGTGAAAGCCGGCCATTGCCTTTGCCTCCTCCTCATCCGCCTCGATAACCTCCTCCTCCGGCCGGAGCACAAGGTTATGAAGATTTCCGTCTCCACGTTGCCATCAAGCGGCTAATCAGCCGCCGATGTTTACCCCACCAAGCTTGGTGTCGACTGAGTGGAGTAGTGGTGGCCTTCCTGGGATTAGAGCGGCGGCGACCTACCATGTACTACTCTTCCTCGCTGCCGGCTACGCCTGCGCACGCACGCCGGCTTCGTGGTCATGGCGGCGGAGGGCGGCCCGGGGGGTGCCGGCGATCTCCTTCTTTTGCTCCTGCGACAGTACGTCGAAGAGAGCTTTGGAGCGCGCCCGAAGCGGAGCTGCCGATGTCCCTTGTCTGCTCCTGCGACAGTACGTCCAAGAGAGCTTCGGAGCGCTAGGAGGCCATGGTTGAAGTGGTGCCGACAGAAGGAAGGGACCGGAGGAGAATAAGTGTGGGTCTTTGGCTATGGCTGGGAGCTGGGGCTCAAGTTAATATAGCGGGCGAATGGCAATGAGCCGCGGCAGATGGATGGACAACTGGTGCCGGAGTAGGTTCGTCGGGCGTGAATGCGGACGCTACTTCAGTGACTTAACTGCAGATGTGTTTGAGTTACTGACATGTGGGCCCAACGGGCGTGTGGCCCGCATGTCAATGACACACCAATTGCACCTGCAGTTAAGTTTGGTGAATGCAGCAATGACATTTTGGAGAGACGGTGACCGTTTCAGGCAGAAAGCACGCGCTAGCGATGGAAGGGGTTTTGGTGTGCAGTGGCATTAAGATCAGTCGCTCACGATAGTACATACTCCGTACCATACTACCATAGTACCCTCTCTAGCTTAGGCTGTTTTATAGATTGTCGTTGTGATGGACGATATACATGAGCAAGGCGGTCCGAGTATGACCGTTGGTGTTGAGCCAGGTGAATACATGCTCGGTGTTCGCGTAGGCCTCCATCAAACGTCTAAACAGTAATGTCAGGCACCGCCGGGGCACGCAGGTGATGGGCTCGCCGTTTGCGTTGCGCCATGAGCAGGACTTTGATTTAGAGGGCGACGTGCATGCATTAGCATGCTTTGACAGCGTGAGCGTGAGTGTCTGACGCGAAGTATTTCATTTTCATTTGGCTGACGAGGGTGCGTTGCAGCGACGAGTCCGTGGTTTGATTCCCCACATACGCATAATTTTGGTTTTTACAGTATTTCTTTCTCCATTCACAGGTAGGCCCGCGTAGATAGATAAAGAACACGAGCTGATGAGGCGCATGCGGACTGTTTGACTGGTCAACCATACAAATACGGAGCTATACGCTGAGCCAGCGACCGTATAATCACCATATCTCGTATACAATGATCAAAGTGAGCTATCAAGACAAGTTCGATGACCGCCAATGCATTTTACTCGGTAATAAATGACCAGGATTGAAGGGGAATCCTAATTTGCTTCGTCTTCTGTCCTTGAGCTCTTGACAAACCAATGCACTATACGGTTGTCCGGCCACTCCACCCCAGAGCTCTCACCAAGCGTCGTTCATGCCACCGCGCCGCACACTAACCGGTAAGGCAGCGATGGCATCCCGCCGCGCCGAGTTCCTCGCCGCCCACGAACGCACACAAAATGGTAGGGAAGCGATGGCATCCCGCCGTGCCGAGTTCATCGCCGCTCGCGACCTCACAACTATGTGGGAGGAATTTGAAGATGCCAAGGCCGAATGGGCGGTAGAGCAAGAGGCGGCCAAAGCCGCACAGAGGGAGCGGAAAAGTCAGAAAGCACTCAAGAAAAGAGAGGCCCGCCGCCGCAAGAAAGAAAAGGACGCACGCGCTGCTGCGGAGAGGTCGGCGGAGATCCAAGCACGGTGGGGTGTCGCCGACAAAGCCGGGAAGGAGAACGACGGCGTCTGGCCAGCATGTGAGAAGTAGTAGTACTAGTAGTTAGTGTGTGTGTCTGTGTCTGAGTACGAGCATGTACCAGTACTACTAGTTACTACTGTAGTTTTTAGAGCAAATTACCAGTACATTAGCCTAGACTAAATGGAAAAATTCCTATCCTATGCATCAAATGGCATCTCTTTCTCTATAGGAATTGAGATGCATGTCATCTCACTTCCTATGATTTTCATATTCCTATCCTATGAACGAAAGGAGGCCTCTGTTGGAGTAAATACTGTAGCTAGCAGTACTGCTGGTACAGTAGTTTTCTTCAAGAAGCGGAATTCAACGAAGTCATGATGGTTCCTTCGTCCGAGCAACTTCAAAGTGGGAAGTGGGCCTGTGATTTGACGGCTCATTAGTCATTGTTACTGCGGCGCGACGACCTGGGTGACTCTCCCTTGGAGTTCTGCGTGCATGGCAAGTGGACCAGGATGGTCGACGTCCCACATGTTGGCGAACGGAAGTATTCTTTCCGATATCGAGGAGCAAGGAAACCGCGTGGTATAGTATCACTGCTGATTGGTTCGCAAAAAAATAGTATCACTGCCGATTTATAATTATTTTTATTTCTGATGAATGCTAGCGTTTCAACTCTTACGACGAAGGGTGCCAAACACGGCACGTGCTGGATGTCCCACACGTCAGCGAAAGGAGTGGGACATGAACAGCGTGGTAGAGCCCAGCGTAAAAAAACAGCGTGGTAGAGCGTCTCCACTTCTTCCACTTCTGGGTCGGAGACCACACGTAGTAGTACTTAGTGGTATGAACGATACAAAGTGCGACCTGGAGAGAAAGACACGTCTAGTTGGAAGGTCTCGGGGCATACACGTAAACAAATATAAAAGTTAATATGTGCCTCCAACTAATATAGTAGTAGTAGAGTACTTAGGCACGTACTCCATAACATCACCGTGCATTGCACGTACAACATTTAGTGGTAGTACGTAGTAAGAGACAAATGCCGCCCAAGAGTTCCCTTCTCGACCTACTTTTGGGTGTTTGGTAGAGTGTATGGAGGGTGCATGAGTCCACACTAGTTTAGCACAAATACACTAGAAGCATGCATGAAGAGAGCATGCATGAAGAGGGGTGTTGAGTTGAGCATGCATGAAGAGGGAACAACTATGCTGAGACGAGAACGCAACCAAACACACCCTGTATGCCACGCATGTTCATACCATTTGTGCCTTTCTACTTCACTTACTGCGCTACATTACTCAGGTTCGTACGTCCACTCCTGGGTACATGTCCGTCTCGTAGTTCCAGTGCCACGTGTTCTTCATATAGATGGAACGATCGTTGCATAACACGTGCGCCTTGATGCTAGATGTCTCGCGTGTTGGCAAAAGGATGAACAAAGCTCACGTAAAAAAATAGAGTGGAAGAACATAGATTCCGGACGACCGAGAAGGAGCAAGGAACCTCGTGGTGGAGCGTCTGCACTCATAATATTTAATATTATTCAGCGATATAAAATTAACCAATCATCTCCACAGTGGACTGGAAGAGTACGAAACACGGCAGCCCAGTGTAGTTACATCATACTAGTACATGGCTAACCCACGCTATCACCATATTTCTTGGCTTCCGTGCGACACCTATCTCTAGTAATCCAGCAGCCTGTATCGCTTCTCCCTCCTCGTCTCTATCAAAGTGCGGCGGGCTGGCGTTTCTGCCGTCTATTGAGGTCGGTTAACTATCACATGTTAGCGACATGCCAAGAGCATTCTAAAAAAAATTCCTTTCACGTTCCGTTTTCAAAAAGAAAAAAATCCTTTCACGTACGAATTTGCCTGTATGCTTTGAGCAACTTGCATGTCCTATACTGCTCCTGTTTGATACTCTAACTTAGCTAGAGGTTAGACTAACTCATGACTAACCCTGAACTAACTGTAGCCAAAGAGGTGTTTGGGTGACAGGGTTAGATTGACAATAAATGCACTTCATGGAGAGAGAAAAGTGATTTTTCAGTGGTCCCAATGAGAACTATCTCCAGTTAGCACCTCTTGGGTGGGATAGTTTTTTTTGGTGGGTTCGGTGCAACTTGCTCCAATTTAAACCCTCATGCTTGGATACTTTAGGGCTATTTGAGCCCCAACTAGCTCAAACTAACTCTAACCCATGGATCCAAACAGGGCCTATGGCCAGTCTCGACGCGGAGCAGTCGCGTGCACCGGGAAGCGGCGCTCTCTCGGCCGTCGCGCCACTTCAAAGCCGGCGCCAGTGAGAGGTCGCCTCCGCTCTGGCCGGGCATTAATGCGGCACTGACGCTCCAGGGCGACGCTGACCGTTTCACGCGGGAAGCGCGCGCTGGCAAGGGAGTATAGGTTTTGAACCGTTTCAGGTGTAGTAGTAATGGTAGTTTGCAAAACTACTCAATTATTGCACTCAGTTTCCTAAGAAATTGTGGTAAAAAACGTTACTCCACAGCCCGCTTCCCTTCTCCTTCCTGCTCGTGATTTACGTGGCCATGTTAACGTGGTTGTGTCAAAAAAATGTCACTTCCTGCTCGTGATTTGCGTTATATAATTACAAGCAAGATTCTCGTGCATTGCACGGAACATCAATATGCATTTTTTTACAAAACACCTGTTGTGATTGACCCATGCAGGAGTAATCCCATGTGTAAAAACTAATGATATCTCGAGAATTTTATCGGAAAACTGGTATCTCGAGAATGTCATCGAAAAAATGAAAGATGAGAGATAAGGCGAGGAGGAGTGGAGCGTGGTGGTGACTGGTGGTCGGAATGGGCGGAGGCATGGGGATGGACGGCGCCGGCAGGCGGCAGCGGCCACCATGCATGCTAGATTGTTCCAGAGACTTATTCCTTTTTTAATTGCTGAGTAATGAGGTTGCGGGAGATAATGATGTGGAGAGAGGTGCGGGTATCTTTTGTAAAATTATCATAGTTTTCTTCCTATCCGTCAGATATAGATCATACGGTATGTATTACAAGATGGCAGGCACACCATCATCGCCAACTCGTTTTTTATAAGGGTACAGATGATAAGTTTGCTGACTACTAAAGTAAAGTGGAATCTATCCATGTTATGCAAGTAAATAAAGGTGATTGTTTATCATACGGGTAAGGTTGGATGAAGGGTGGTAGGAACAAATGCTCCGCCTAGAGCATGTGTGTGTGATATGGAGTCTTAGTGTGTGTGTGGTGTGTGTGTGTGTGTGTGTGTGTGTGAGAGAGAGAGAGAGAGAGAGAGAGAGAGAGAGATGGAGTCTTAGTTTGTGTGTGTGAGAGAGAGAGAGATAGATGGAGTCTAAGTGTGTGTGGGGGGGGGGGGGGGGCGTGCGTGTGTGAGAGAGAGAGAGAGATGGAGTCTTAGTGTGTATGGGGGGGGTGCGTGTGTGTGTGTGTGTGTGTGTGTGTGTCGCGGGGTCCCCTATGGCGGATGTAATTCAAGTGTGCATGGCTTCATCATAGAGAGGTGATGTGTATGGCAGAGGCCACCAACGATGGGGTGCGAGAGAGAAAATGCCCGTAGGGAGGGAAGAGAAGGTGCGTACGCGTGAGAGGAGTCGACATCGAGAGAACGTGTTTGTTCGAGAGACACCAAGGAAGACTACTATATATCGATGGTGCATGTAGGCGGGAATCAAACAAAGGGATGGTCTTATTGGTTTCGGGGATATAGGGGAAGAGTGAGAGGCGCGCACCGGGGGGGGGGTAGCTAGAAGGAGATTGTTAAGTGTGAGTGTGTGTTTTGCCCATCCAGGCGGAAGTTATGTGCACAAAAGAGGAGAACAATTCGACGTGGCGTTAGGATTGAGGGTAATTAACTACGTATGGAGACATAGAGACCTTGAACATGCATGTGTGAGAGGTATACATGTATACATGGGATGTGTGTGTGTGCGCACGCATGATCGAGATAAAAGAAAGAAGACATAAGTCCTAAGATCAACAACATGGGAGAGACGGATCGGTATGACAATATGCATGCATGTGAGAATGCAGGGAAGAAGGCCTGACAATTGAGCATGTGTTTTTGTCTTTAAGAGATAGTGGCGTGGGCTGGAGCATGCATCTATGGCGAGCAGAGGGGGTGAGGCGCAACGATTGTGCAAAAGAGATCAACCTATAAATGCATATGTATGGATAGACATATATAGTGTGGGTGATAGGAAGCAAGACTCCGTGCGAGAAAGAAATGTTGACGGAGAAACTACAGATAGATACAGAGATGGAGATGCTAGCTAGAGAGACATCCGTTAGTTTGGGTGTCGGAGATGACCGTCGGGTGGTTCAAAGGGTGAAGTTATATATGTGTGTGAGAGGGCACTTGACTGCATGTAGAGAGAAACATATGTAGTGTGCGTGATAGGAATCAAGAGTGAGGGCGAGAAAGAAGGTTGATGGAGAAACAGATAAATAGAAAGATAAAGATGCTAGCTAGTGTGCGCTAGAGATAGGAGTCGAGTGGATCAGAAGGCTGGGTTATGTGTGTGGGTGTGAGAGAGATAGAGAGAGGGTGCATGTGAGTCACATACAAACAGATATCAGAGAGAAATGAGATCCAGAGAGACGGAGTTTTGTGTCTGCGAGAGAGAAAGATATTTCACAACGAGAGTGATAGCTAGAGAGACATATGAGGGAACGCAAGATATCTCTAGGGAGAGAGGGTGTGTTTGAGCGACATACAAGAGAACAATGGAGAAATATGAGACCCTGGGAGACAGAGTTTGTGTTTGTGTGTGAGAAAGAGATATTGAAGAGGAAGAGTCGTAGGTTCTCATATCTAAGGAGCGAAAGACATCTCTGTATGAGGGGTGTGCGAGTGGCACACATGGGAATAGTTGAGAGAAATGAGACCCCGGGAGACAAAGTTTTGTGTTTGTGTGAGAGAAAGAGATTCCACATGGAGAATCATAGCTAGAGACACATAGCAGGGAGCGAGATATACTTAGAGAGAGATAGAGTGATGAAGGTCGAGGGAGAGAGTACCGTCAGTGTGTTACGAAGATAAAAGATCATTGTCGACATACAGGTAGCACGAGAGATGCCTGAGAGACGATGAACGCGTATAGGTCCAGAGAGATAGTCCTATATAAGCATGAGTGATAGCTATATGAGACGAATATCTGGATTAAAGGGGATTCAAATATTTAAACTGGAGATCACGACATCGATAATATCATAACGCAAATTGGTGTATCAAACATGCATATTCATTTGAATTTGGGCACACGTGTAATGTTATATAGTTTATCAATATTGGTGATCCATAGATTCTTCAATTACAAACAATGCATGGTTTATATGCAATTAATGTCTAAACGGGATTACACTATATGTTGCGTGTGTGAAACACATTATACATGTTTGAGAAGTTAAAAAAACCCGCATGAAACACACATTAATTGGAGACAGTTAGCGAGGAATGCATACATTGGATTTCAACATAAAGTGGTTTCAAATATTTGAAAATCCAAATTGATGGATACAACCTTATGAATCTGAGATCATGCCATTTGTAAACCATATTTATGTATAAATGGTGTTGTGCTTTTGAAAGTATATATAAAAAATGATGTATATAGAATGTAATTCCAATTGAAAATGGATCCCGCCCGAAAAAAATAGTAGAATACAAACGGGATTCGAATTGAGTTGGCACGGTAAACGTGCACTGTGCAAAATTTGAACGAAGCGGGGAAAGTCGCAGTAACCGCCCGAAACCAAAATCTGCGAGATGGAAATCACTACTGCCTATCCCTGCCACGCAAAGCCTATCTGCTGGATTTCTATAGGTTTCGATAGGGGTAGGTTTGTAATTTCACCCAAACGTGACGTAACCGCCTCTCACCCGGATTCATACATGGTGGGCGCCAAAACACAGTGTGCCCTCGGCCGAAATCGACTCCCTCCCCAATTCATATTCATACACGGTGGGCGCCAAAAACAAACTCTCGTCGGCAAATATTCGGTGTATGCGAGATTACCGTCCTATCCCCAACCGACTAATGTTGCTGTGATGTAGTAGAAATTTGAACGGGGGCTAAGTTTGTAAATTTCCTCGCATTTGAGACAAGCGCGCCCTGAATACATGGTTCCCCCTTCCTCTCTACCTCCCTTTTCCCCATTCGTACTCCGTGGGCGCCAAAACACCCTCTCCACCCCACCCTCCTCCGTCCGCCGTCGTCCGCCACCCCATCCACCGCCGTCCTCCTCCACCATGCCGGAGCTGATACCCCGACGCCGCCGTCCATTACAAGAGATCGACCTCTCTCATCCACGCCTTCGGACCGGGATCCTTGCATCCCGTCCTCTCGCTTCATCCCCGTCGTCGTCCACCTTGCCGGCGCCGCTCCTACGACCGTCTCGTCCACCGCGCCCCGCCACCACCGTCTACCCTCCTAGATCTACTTCCACGCCACCGACAGCCATCACTACCGCAGCACTGTCAAATGCTCAGCAGATGCGTACACGGCGCCGCACCAGAGACGGTACTCTTTCGTATCTGCTCAACTTATTTATCGCAGCAAGAAAATAGATCGCCACTGCTTTACTCTGATTTCTTGTCTTGGTTGCGAAGTTGCCTTTGTCCGGTTTGCACCTCAGATCCGCCATGGCACGCTCAACACTATACTCCCAATGCTTATGGTTTTCCCCTTTTATATTCCACACTAGTTAAATCACAGTAGACTAAATTTCAAAATTGGGTCAGTCGATTTTTCAGAGCTCGCCGGAGTTCGCCGGTGCGATCCAAGGGGCTCGGGTGGTTGTGGGGCCTCGCCGAACAAAGAAAACTCGACGCGGGTGGGGGGTGGGGGTGGCGGAGGAACACAGGCGATGGGGGCCGGTGGTCCGGCCGGCGGCCCGTGCGGTGTTCTGTATGGGAAGAATCAGAGACGAGGAAGAAGAAGGGTTAGGAGACGTAGGATCTTCATCCAACCGCCTGAAATGGTCGAGAGACAGCTGGGAGTTGCATTCTTAATGCGCTCTGGTTCATCATGTGTGGGCACTGCGCAACCAACATTTTATTATCCAAAATCTGCTTGCTCTTCTTTACCATGTTCGATAGTGCTGGCCTGTACGTGATCGATAGGCTTTCAATTACTAGCGGCAATACAACACCGTATTTTCAAGCCAGTTCCACTTTCCCGATTTATATATCGTGGTTATGGTGTACCCCTGTTATGTACACTATGATCTGCCTAGTTGATGTGTGCTCTTGTTATCATGGTTTGGCAATAAACTCTCTATACAGTATATTATGAACCTATCATCTGCCAGCTATCCTTACTTCTGGAGCCTATTTTTTGTGTACTTGTGCCAGATTATATAAATGCACGCACGATATTACAGCACACATGAGCTCTCTCATCAGAATCCAGTGATAGCACATAAGTGTTTACAGGGGCGCCCCTATATTAGAATATCATCTGCATTACAAAGATAATCTCACAACTATTTATGTTTTCATGGTTCTCAGATATTATACGCAATTACAGTGAATATCAGAATCCGCGCATCAGAAGAATATTGTGGAACACTGCAATGACTTACAAAATTGGCACCAAGGCATTGAGTGCCATTCTGGAAGCAATGAAACTCGTACGCTCCCCACCTGTTGATTCTTGTTCAGAATATCATCCTAATGACTATTCTAACCTCGAGGAGTCAAAGGCAGATGGCCTGTCCTGTTCACCCATCAAGGTGCCTGTTCTAATTTGGCAAGGTTTTATTGATTGCGCGTATCTTGCATATGTTGTCTTGCATTTCTTCTACTTTGTTGCACCACCATCTGCTTAGTTTACTCATCATATAACTCGAGATGCCATGCCCATCCATTATCAATACATATTCCATCTGTCGTCATACCATGTTTTTCCACTCAAATGTTGTTCTTGTGCATCAGACATCAAAAAGGAAGAGGGTGATTGCCGAACCTGAAGGAGCACCAGCAAAGTCCTTGAAAAACATGGTGGTGCCGGAGAAATCAGACAGCGCCCCACTTATATTGGCTGTACAACCAGTGACACAAAACATAGGACCGACTCCAGCAGACTGTACCCATACTTCACTGGCCACACCACTAGCCCCACCACACAGGACCTGCACTCCAGCAAAAGGTATACCGATTTCATTTGCCATAGCACCAGCCGTACCACAGAAAAATCCCACTCCAGCAAAAAGTACAGCAAGTCCACCGGCCGAAGACCTATCCCAACTGCAGAGACGGCCAATTCCTGCAGATTGGAACCCCATTCCATTTATTCCCAGTTTAAAAGACAATGCTTTCAATGTTGTTAGGGACTACGTGCATATATTCCCATCATGGGAAGATTATAGTGAAGACAAACACCATTTTCACATCTTCCTGTCCAACTTACGTGTAAGTGCTATTATTCATGGTTATTATTTTCCTGTTTTCTGCTGATCGAACACATCAATGATTTACATTACATTGTTGTAACTAGGTGAGGGTCAATCTGGATAGTCATGACGAGCAAAGCTTGCTTGTGCTTTTCAAGGAAGCATTGCAGCAGTATCGGTGTTACCTGAGGAAATCACACTTTGATGGCAAGTCTATAAACGAATTTCTGGTGAAGTCTCCTGTGCTAAATTTAGAAGACATTGAATGGAAAAACCTTGTTATGCACTGGTCTCGTTCCCAGGATGAGGTACTGTCTATGAAATCACATGACAATTTGAACTTCTACTTTTCCGCATGTGCCTTACGGATCTTTTTTGCAGGAAATCGGCTCGAAGAAGAATTCCGGTTTGAAAAGAACGACAGGATATCACAAATATGATGCCCGCTGCTTTGCTCTTGTTAGTACCTGTTGTCCTGTATCACTGTACTTGCATACATACCTGGTTCATTATGTGACAGCAGTATGCATGATAGCTTGCTTATCAATTGTTCGCTCCAAATTATCTGATCTGTATGAATGGTTACATTAGTGTAGAATATATCCAATGCCAATGAATTTTTTTAGCTCTGCATTGTTCTTGTAAGTACATGTTGTCCTTTATCAGTGTACTTATATTGACAGGTAGTTGTTCATGTACCATCACTCTGCAGCTTATTTTCCTTTGCCCTCCATTTTCTACACATCAGATCTATATTTACTCTTACCATAAGGTTGGTACTGAAGAAGTTTAGCTGTGCATTGCTCTTGGCTGTGCCTTTTGCCTGTATCGCTGCACATACATTTATAGCTACTTGGTTATGTAGCATCACTCTTCATCTTATCTTAAATATTCTCCATTTTTTCGTATATTATCACATCTATATTTACTCTTAACAAAATGTAGAATAAAGGCAATGCTTATGAAGAAGATTTTGTGCTAAACTTCTTGAATTGCCCCCCCCCATCAGCATGGACAAGGGCTTTATAGAGCCTGTCTTCACCAGTAATGTAAGTTTGTCCTTCTCAAGCCTTCAAACTTTGTTGTGTATATTTGGTTAGGCATGACTGCAACAGCTGTTTATTTTTGGTGTTTGCATCAAATTGCATGTTTAAAGTTTATTATGTAGTTCATAAACAAAAGTTTGTCCTTCTCAATTTAAGTTTTCAGTTGTACAACCAAGTTCCTTCTTCATACCATGTAAATTAAACTATTCAGAGCAAGTGATCTTCTTTTGCACTGCATGTATGCTTCTGTTCTTCATCCGTAATCCAGTGGTGAGGTGAACCTACCCACTACAACACAATGTCATATTCTGCAATGTATTAACTATGAACAATGTCATGTCATTCTACTATTATTTAAACCGTCTCTTTATTTGCCAATCTGAAATGGGATAAATTGACAGCAAACTAACCATTGATACTTATGAGTTCTTGATCTGTAATCCAGTGGTGTCGTGAAGCTGCCAACTCCTTCGCAATGTCATTTCCTGCAATGTCTTGACCTGAACAATACCATATTGTGTTAATGCAATTTTGAACTGTGTCACTTTATTCGTCAGTAAGAAATGTGATGAATTGTCAGCACTGATACTTTTATGTGCGAAACCTGTCATCTGTCTGCTTGTTTATCTTTCAAAGAGAGGAAGATATAAGTGTTGAACAAGCGCAGTCTCATCATCTTGCTCAGCTGCTTGCGCTGCAGCTCCCCAGCAAGGCTAACCTTTCTTGAACTCTATTGAAGTGCTGTTGGTTTTGTATATTATTTTGTCGGCGTGTTTATTTGCACTGGTGGCGATCTTTGATGCCCAGTGTATGTAATTTGATGTCTGCCTGTGCTTTATTATCATAGTGGTGAACTTTGATGCCCAGTGGATGTAATATGCCGTAATTTCTTTATTGTATAGTCTAGGTTTTTCTTATTCACGATGCTACAGTTATTTTATTGTATGTATGTCCTGTCTTCGCAGTAAACCGGCCAAACTGTAAAATTACGGTACATAATCGGGCCGTCATGCAGTCACGATGTATGATCCGCATCATGGGCCCCGTCAAACTGGCCCACTAGTAGATTCAGGCCTTTAATAGGACGAGTAACCCCCGGCCCTCTTTTCGCAAGAAAACTCAATGGGCTTTTAGGAGGCTGAGAAGTAGGTTGGGCCTGAAACATGCCGAATAGCTCACGGGCCGGCGGCAGCCCGAAATGGACCCCGACCCATGATTGTGCGAATCAATTCACGGGCTTTTAACATGCCAAAGTTGTCTCGGTCCTTGTTTGGCCCAATCAGATATCGGCTGCGAGTAGGCCGGATGCAAACAGGGCCGTAGTTAGGCCCAACTATATGACGGGCTTTTAACAGGCCGAAATTAATATAGGGTCAAAATGTTAAATGGGCCTTTAATAGGCTGAAACTAATATCAGGCCGAATTACTAAATGGGCCTTTAGCAAGTGGGCCCAAAAGCATAGCGTCCAGTCAACGGGCCGAATCTGATATGGGCCATAATTGAGCCCAAAGCCTCTTAAAAGGGTCGGACCTGATCTGGGCTGTGATTTGGCCCAGAAAGTGGGAGGCTTTTAACAGGCCGGATCTTATATGGGCCATTATTAGGCTCGAAACGTGGCAAGCCATTAATGGACCGGATCAATTATGGGCCGGCATTTGGCCCAAAACATGGCACCCAGTTAATGGGACGGCCTACTAGGGTCCTCAAAATCTTGTGGGCCTATAGCTGGGCCGGCCCATTAATGACGGCACAATCTCGTGGGCCTTTAGCTGGGCTGGCCCATTATGATCCGCAAGAATTTTGTGGGCCTTTACCTGGGCCGGCCCATTATGGCACATAAAAATCTAGTGGGCCTTTACCTGGGCCGGCCTATTATGGCCTGTGAAATCTTGTGGGCCTTTAGCTGGGCCAGCCCATTATAGTCCGCAAAATCTCGTGGGCCTTTAACTGGGCCGGCCCATTAAGGGCCGCAAAATCTTGTGGGCCTTTTAGTTGGGCCGGCCCATTTAAACTTGATTGGCCGTGCCACATGTCGACGTATCATAGGCGCCTTCTGTCCAATGAGTGGATGACATCTGTCCCAACGATGAGCCGACACGTGTTTCCTCCAGCCAATGATGATTTTACATGTGGAAAATCCCCATTGGTCAGGGCTGTTAACGGGTTATCGGATGCAAAACCCGACCCGATAGCTTAACGGCGTTCCGTTACGATGAATGCCATGTGTCGGTCACCCTTGACGAAAGCACTTTTGTGATGCGCGATTTATCGTCATGGAAGTGGACACTTCCGTGATGATAATTTTGGTAATGTCATGGAACACTTCTACGACAGCACAGGTATGAATATCTTGATTCTGTCATAAAATCATCATGGATGTACATGCATGACAAAAAACGCGACCTACTGTGACAAACATGTATCATCACAGAAGTGTATTTTTTTGTAGTGCATGCACCCGCCGGACGGCTACAAGTACGGGGTGGATCAGCCAACCCGCGTGTCACCGCCTACAGCCTCACCACCAGTCCTCCCTATCAACCTTGCAACATCGCTGCCATTGCCCAGCACCATGCCGCCGCCATGCGTCGTTGCCGGAGAGAGACGTCGCGCCGCCAGCGACCCAGATCTAGGTAGGTGCCCCCACGCCCATGGATGCCCGCATCACCCAAACCTGCATGGGAGGGAAGGAAGCCTCCACCACATAACCTTTCTTCTATGATTCATTGGTCTTCAATATTATGAAATTATTTGTTATGCATGCTTTCAATCAATTCCAACACACTCATTATGTTAATTCCTGTGTAAGTAGCAAAGCTAGTGAGATTAAAATTTTTGCTAGAGAAGTTGGGGACCGAGATAAGTTTCTTAGTTGAGTCTAGGGCTATTGTAATGCCTCGAACACACCTGCTGCTTACTGTCCATTACTCCTGGCGGGATCTAGGCTAGCGATGACCCACAAGTATAGGGGATCAATCATAGTCCTTTCGATAAGTAAGTTTGTCGAACCCAACGAGGAGGAGAAGGAAATGACAAGTGGTTTTCAGCAAGGTGATGTCTGCAAGCACTGAAATCGTCGGTAACACGTAGTTTGATAGAAAGATAATTTGTAATGAGCAAGTAACAATAAGGGTAAATAAAGTGCAGCAAGGGAGCCCAATCCTTTTGTTATAAAGGACAGGCCAAAATGATCTCTTATAATAAGCAAAGCGTTCTTGAGGGCGGACGGGAATTTTATCTACTCACTTTCGTCATGTTGGTTTGATTCGCGTTCGCTACTTTGATAATTTGATATGTTGGGTGGACCATGCTTGGGTGTTATTATTACTTGAACAGACCTGCCACTTATGATTAACCCCCTCGCAAGCATCCGCAGCTACGAGAAAAGTATTAAGATAAAATCTAACCATAGCATTAGACATATGCATCTAAATCAGTCCCTTATGGAATAGCGCATAAACTAGGGTTTAAGCTTCTGTCACTCTAGCAACCCATCATATAATAACTACTCCACAATGCATTCCCTTAGGCCCAAAGATGGTGAAGTGTCATGTAGTCGACATTCACATTCACATAACACCACTAAGGGAATCAGAACATACATATCATCAAAATATCGAACACATAAAAAATTCACATGATTACTTGCAACATGACTTCTCCCATGACCTCAGGAACAAAGGCAACTACTCACAAATAATATTCATGCTCAACATCAGAGGGGTATTAAATAGCATAATGGATATGTCCATATAATGTTCCACCTAATAAACCATATAGCATCAAATAGAAGATGTAATCGACATTACGAGTCACCCACAACTACCAATCTGAGGTTCCGGTACAAAGATTGAACACAAAAGATGAACTAGGGTTTTGAGATGAGATGGTGTTGTTGAAGATATTGATGAAGATTGGCTTCCCAAAGATGAGAGGGTTGTTGATGATGATGATGGCTTTGATTTCCCCCTCCGGGAGGGAAGTTCCCCGGCGGAATTGCTCCTGTTAGGACCGAGAGTATATTGACCAGAGGGGGTGAATGGAAAATTCAAAAATTCTTGCGAATGTTTTGAACTGATCCCAAACACCACAGTGGAAAAAATATTCAGTAGATACGAATCCAATAAAGCTCACTATTGAGGAACAAAACCTTCGAGGTGGGATGCAATAATGGTTCGAGCATAGGATACAACAGGCTTGATGATGACGATGGTAATGCAGTATGCCAATAGAACTAATGTCATGGCAAAGAGCTAGAGTTGAACTGCGATGGATAACTATGAAGAAGATCAATGTTGATGTAAGAGATCATAGTACCGAGGATAAGAACTAAGCAATCATGACAGAATGATGAGGAAGCAATAAAGTGAGCAGCGAATGATAATAAACGGAGTGAGAGTAAATATGAATGATATGCAATAGAATGTATCTGATCAGATATCTACCATCACAGAGCACATATAATGACTAATGAAAGTAATGCATTGAAGTAAATAGAACCAGTGGTGCTTGATGGCGACAGGGAGATTTGGTAGACCAGTTCACCCTTCTGCCAAAGGGCTACATCTGGTTGGAGGGGCTGTGACTTAACACGGAAATAAACTCTCTTCACCCTATTCTCCTTCAACTCAAAGCTGATTAGACTTTAGTTGAATTCACTCGTGGTAGATACTTGTTGGCAATGACCAAACCTTCTGTCAACCTTCGCGAACCACAATCACTCTTGGTTGCTGAAGATCTAGCTCGGTGAAGACAACAACTCTCCAACACTCAAGCGGAAACCTATCCGTCTAGAGAGTGTGCATCTCTCAAGATTAATAGGTACAAGAACTCTAACTCGGAACTACTATGATGTTAAACCACTGTCTAAGTTTGGGCTCTTGATTTTCTCTCGGTGGATCTTAAACTCAAATCACTCGGAGAGGGGTGCTTAAATCAATCTTCTCAGAATTCTTAAGCAGAGTAGCCACTAGACAAAGCCGGCGTGGGGTGGCAATTTATAGCTGCACCCTTCCCTGAAGGGAAATGACCAAATTGGACATCGAAATCAGCCAATGGCCGAATGACATGAGTCCAACGGTCGGATTTTTAGCACAACGGTAACATTGCTTGCGGAACAAGTAATGCTAACTCCTTGGTCGGAGAAAAATCTCTCGCAATGAACAAGATCACAATCTCTTGCTGGCAAGTATTTGCTCAGAACACAAAGAGTTTTCTCTCAGAACTTTCATAGGTTTGGGCTAAGCATCACAGAATCTAAGCTTCGAGAACCTATACCCCTCTTAATAGTACGGAGGTCCTATGGCTCAATTGAATGAAAGAAGAAGAACAAAAAGAATATTGCGTCTTCAATTTTTCTTCGACTTCTGCTCACTAAAGTCAATTTCTTTGGGCAACACCAAACCAAATCTTTGCTTCGGCAATAAACTTTTGAGGGGTTAACTCCTTCACATTCCTCTTCTCATCTACATGTCTTCAACAAATGTAGCTCGTTCTTCTCTGCAATACAGATATACTTCAGTGAAGTTCCTCGAACTTAGCACTGGAGACAGCATTCTCATCGGCTTTGTATGGACTATTTCTCTCTGGATGCACTAGCAAACAAATCAGTCCATACCTATTTCTATCAACAATCTCCAAAACATAGGAAGGCAGATATTGCACTAATAATCTCCCCCCGTTTTGGATGATTGTTGACAAAACAGAGCACATCAAAGGATAGGTAATGAATGGAATGTAATGCAAAGGATAATGAAAGATGAGAGATAAATATGAAGATAAAACACGCTCCCCTTGAAGGTATGCATCAGAGCATAAAATAAATCAGAAGGTAGCGAGGTAATTCTTCGTATGAGTGGCATTGACCTATGATCTCATTCGAAGATTCTTTCAATGTACTCAATAGTGTCTGAGACAATTATTGTCACACAATCTTTGAGATGAATTAGATAGATCTAGTGAGTACTTTGAAATGATTTGTGACGAAGGATATGACATGAAGGATTTCTCAGAGCGCAATTTGTATCCACACAAGATGTAATTACCTGCAAGTTAGATATTCAAGAATGAACAGAGCAAGATAAGCATGAGTGAATTGCTCGGAGTGGATAAGCTTCAGATGTGGTTTTCCTACAATAGAGATGATATGAAGAATATATGCGAGGAAAAACACTTTGTCAGTCAAAAAGATAGCTTTCAAGTCACTGACTTTCTTTTCCTGCAAAGTTAGATAATCGAAAGATAATGATTATAGCATATCCAACCAAAGCAGATATAGTTAATCTATTACTCAATGTACTCCTCCCCATTTGTACTTTCATTCGATGATTTCCTGTCCTCCTTGAAGAACTATTGCTTTCCTTGCATGATAGAGTTATCGAGGATAATCATTGCAAGGGAAAATCTTTCGATGGCACCTGCAAACAGATAGTAGGAGGCAGATGATATTGCAGGGGGTTATTAACATTACATGGCAACCGAGTTGTTCAACACCACAAGAGATGCGATAAGTTTATCAAGCAAATTGTTCGAGGAAAGCCAAAATGTTCAAGTGTGAAAAGCAAAAGGTGAATGAAAACACCCTACAAATACTGCATTCATCTATCACTTCATGTACTTCTCCCCATTTTTGTCAACAAGTTCAAAAAGGAAAGAAAAAACATACGAGGAACTACTCATCCAGAGAGTCCTCAAAATCAGAATTGTAACTGCTCGACGAATCGGAATCCATAGAGCGAGGAATCGTCGAGACAGAAGTAGGAGTAGCAGCATGGACTTCAGAAAAATTGTTGTGATGAACATCTGGCTTGTAGATGAGTGTTGTAGCTGTGTCTTCAATTTCATCATCTGGTCCGACAAACAACAGGTCAGTTGAAGCCGAACGCTGAGGAAGCACAGGAGTTTGTCTTCGGATACGAGTTTGTCTTCGGATACGAGTTTGTCTTCGGATACGAGGAATAGCAAGTAAATCTAGGTAGTCATAATCCTTCTTGATGCCTTTGGCAGCCAACTGCTTGGGAGAATAATGCTGCCTTAGAAGAGTCCAGGAGCGCTTCTTTGCCTCCTTCTCATGTAGAAGGGTTTGGCGAGCATAATTATAAAGCAAATTCAACTTAGTCATCAACTCCAACTTTTCCTTTCGATCGATCTTAATGTGGCTTTCCAAAGTTTGTTGTGTGCGAATGTAGATTTCATACAGAGATGGATTTTCATTACGAGAGATTTCAACCTTTGCTTTCTTAGCCTTCGAAGTAGTCTCAAATGCAGAAGCAGCACCAGCAACATCAATGGGTGCCTTTCCTTTGCCAATATCCTTCACAATATAGAGAGTGTCACGTACTGGTGGCATGAAAACTTTTGGAACATAAGGGCTGAAGAATTTTTCATCAATGAGCTGCTCAATTGCATACATGATCCGTGGGGCATATGGCTTCAATGATTGGGGACTGTTAGCAGCACAAGATCTAGAACATCAAACCGTATTCCTTGAGAGATGGCCAGAAGTGCATTTCCCACGATGCCATTGATAGAATCTGGTCTATTTTTTGGCGTGAGAGAATTGCATAGCACATAAAACAACACTTTGTTTTGATAGGCCAACTTCTTAGGATCTACATCAATGCATTCATCTCCGACTAGATTGGGGTCCATCAACATGTGAAGTTGTGCTTTGGAGACGTCCTGGTAGTGCAGCCTATGTTGTTGACCTTTCTCAAATTCACACCGAGGAAGATCTAGTCGAGCCAAAAACTGATCTGCCGAACATTTGATATTTTCCCTTCCTGTCATCCATTCGAGGATCCATGTTGAACTATCTCCAAGTTCTCCGGAGATGTACAAGGTGGCATAGAACTAATGGATTACCTCTCGATTCCATCCATGATTGAAGCGGAGAAAACCCTTTAGGAATGCATGCTCAGAATGCTCGATGGCATGGTGGAAATAGGGTATCTCTTGAAGCTCAGCAAAGTTCAGAAAGTTGTGATTGAAACTCTGATTCTTTTCAAATAGAATCCGAGCATAGTACACATCATGTTCTTCGTTCCAAAATCTTGGTGACAGCGAATTCCTTTCTCCTTCATAAAGGCTTTTCTAAAGAAAGCAAGCTTCAAGAGATGAAGCTGCTCATTGAATGCAGGACCATTTAAGCCAAATTCAGCTAGGAACAGGGGAAATGATTCCTATGGATTCTTCAGATTTTCTTCATTGCTTATTTCCATGGGCTAAGAATCATCAGGTGATGGCATTTTTTCATCAATGGGTTTTAGTGGAGCAAGGGGCCTTTTCATCTTTGATGGAGCAGATGGCATAGATACACTTGTCTAATCTTCATTTTCTTTCGCTGGAACTCCTTTAGCGGTTTTCTGAATATCAGGCACTAGGGCCTTTTCTTTCGGTGCATTATCAACAGAGCGAGGCACAACAACCTCTTCGGACACTTGGGTCACAACAGCATATTTTTTGCTTTCCTAGGGCACACTGGGTGATACAACTTCTCCATCATGAGCCATGGGCTCTTCAGCTTTCTTTTCTTCCTCTTCTAACTGCGAAGCAGTAGAAGTAGGAGCAAGATCAACCTCTGTCTGGGTAGGGGCACTAGATGAGGTGATCGGGGTGGTATTTCCTTGGGAAGCATTTAGCTCCCCCTCAACCTTATCATTTTCCTCCTTACTGGATCCGGAGGGCTGAACTTGCATTTCCTGCAGAGGCGATGAAACTGCCTTCTGAACCTCAAACTCTTCATCTATTTTCTCTTCTGGGGCTTGTTGCTCGGGATGGACATTTTCTTCATCAGGGTTGTTCAAAAAGATGTCAACAACATAATTCTCTTGAGCAACAGTGGTAAGCTTGTTGTACAGGTTCACCCTCGTGAGGAGGGGACAGTGGTATCTGTTGTAGAGGAGCACTTGAGTCAATGGGAGCTTCAGTTGTAACATTCTGAACACAGTGATCTTTGATTTCCTTTGGTTTGCTGGCTCTTGCCTTTGCCTTCTGATGCTTTTCTTCCTTTATTCTTTGTCGAGCAAGATCTGCTTGATGCTTAATCTCATCATTTCTTTGGTCATAGAGCTGAGAAAGATCCATCTTCGGCCTTGACTACCACTCATTCTTGTTATTCCTCATAATAGTGAGAGATTTTGTGAGCTCAAGAATTTCCTTGCTCAGGTTTTTCCTTTCGGATTCAGTGCTGGCATCTCTCCTCATTTGATCGAGGGTTTTCTTGTCCTCAACAGCCTGGTTCAGTTCTTTGTTGATCTCTCCTAGATTAACGAAATGTTTTGTTACCAGCTTGGTAACATCATCAGGAAGACCCAAACTGCTCAAATCATCAGATTTTGCATCGTAGGCAGCACTTTCAATGACGTCAATCATGAGGTTGAAGCCATATGTTTGTTCCTCTATGGTGGCAGGAACATTTGTCTTGGCTTTCTTGGCAGAAACTGCAGCTTTCTCTTTGGGCAACAACTTTGTTTTTGCAGACGGGGCAACAGAACCCGAAGGTTTATCTGAGACTGGAGCATGTGCAAACCTTGGTGACCTTCTCAATGCAGGTGAAACTTTCGCTGGTGAGGGAGTTTGATATGGCTTGTCAAGCAGAGCATGCTGATCATACATCGGTATTTCATCAACAACATCTTCATCGGAGGATTCATCAGATGACACTGGTGCAGAGACGTGCTATACAAACGGTTTTTACCCCATTTCCATGATGAAATTTTAAACCGTCGCCTAGTGAGTGTGTGCGATAGGGGGGGTCCTTCCCACATGACCCAGAAACCATCAGGGATAGGACCTTTGGCCACACATGTGGGGCAAAATGAGCTTGTGTGCAATCGGGCGAAGCATGAAAGCCCAATCGTTTCCGTTCGTATGTACATCCCACACAGTGAATCCTAGAAAAAATTTCTGTTCGTATGTATATTGCACACAGTTTTTTATGTGGAAGTGTTTGTGCAAGGTGGCCTAAGACAAATAGTTCTGTCACACCCTGATTTTCATAGCACAACACTTAAAGTGATAAATAATGATAAAATGTGGTTTAACAAAAACTTTTGTGTGTTTTGGACCTTGCCATGATTGAATTTTGTTTGTTGTTTGCAAGTGCTCTAAAAATCAAATAAATCCTCCAACTCTTATACTCTTTCTCCTTGATCCAAAACTTCTGCCCAATGATCATGCCATGTGTATAGTACATTATAAAATTTTCTTATAAAAATAGTTTGGACAAAAATTATTTTTCTAAATTTAGTTTTCCAAAACCTCCTGGATTGAGTTTACACTACAAGTACTTGATTTGGGGTATGAAAAATATTTCAAAGAGTATATTTGAAACCTATTAGTTATAGGACCCCCAAAAACCACAAACATATATTTTTAAAAGTTATTTTACTATTTTATTTAAAGGCTTTTTCTTTAGGCCAAAAATGGTCTTTAATAGGTTAAAATTATTTTAATGTTTTTAAAAATATTTTTGAAAATTTAGGGAAACTCACTGGACATATATTATCCATATATATGAGTTTAAACACATGGTCATGTTCAAAATATTGGTCAAATCCCTCAAAAACCCTTCCTGGATATTTCAAGACTTTGAAATATTTACAAAGGAAATATTCTCTAAAATTTCCAAGAAAATTCTAGCATGTCACATATGACATATTGGATGGTCTGGCCAAGCCTCATGTCATGAAGAATAGTATAACCCCATGAAACCCTCTCAAACCATTTCTGCCCTTTTCCAAGTTTGAACAACTTTGCATTAGCAAACTTGCCCAAATACTCTCAAGCTTGGTCCACATGCTAAAATGGTCTAATAAATCATCTAGACCAAGTATCACAAGTTGGAGAACAAATTAACGTGATTAAAGTGCCCCAAAACCCTTCCTGTCCAGAACCAAATTTGAACAGCTCTACATTGGCAACTTTCTCCTTTTGATCTCAACTTTTGTGGACATGTTCAGAACCTCAAATAATGACACTACACCAAGTGGTGCATCAAGGAGAATAGATTTGCATGACTAAATTTTGGAAAGTCCATTTCTGTTGATTTCTAGGGTTCACAAAAGTTGCATTGGTAACTTTGCCCAAATGGACTCAATATTGGTGGAACCTCTTATTTTATCATACCATTTGACCCTGTCAAGCCTCATGGCAAGAGGAGTTCATCTTCTTGGCCAAACCACCATCAAACACCTTCTGACACTTTACCAAAATGCCATTTTTAACCTCTTCCACTAATCTCCATGGGCTCAACTTTGTACCACAGCTGCTACTGACCCTCTCCTACCTCCAGTAACTCTCCCCTGGCCATTGCTCAATGGTTAAGGGGTAAAACACCCCCATTTACCTCCCTGGGCAGCAAATTCTCTCTCTCCCTCAGCTTCCCTCCTCACTCCAGTGGCCACCCAGGGCATCCAATGCCCCTCCCCCATTCTTTACTCCCACCTAGAGCCACCAGACACCTTTGGCCGTGCCCATGTATCATAGAAAATGGCCATGCTGGCCTTCTGGGCTCTCTGGAGTGCGCTACAGTGCGCTCCCGCACTGTAGCCGCACCCGGCCAAGCACCTCCGGCCACCTCGGGCCTCCCAGCGCGCCCGACGATGCGCCTCGACGTCCACGGCACGCTAGCTAGTCCGCCCCCTCCTTCCCCTCTCTCCTTCTCACCCTACTGAGCTCGCCCGACGCCGCCCATCTCGGCCAGTGGGCGCACAAGCTCGGGGCCCTCCTGGAGCTCACCATGCTCCCTCTCTCCTCTCCTCTCGGCCTGGACCACGACCATGAACACCCCAGGCACGCACCAGAACGCCCTTTTGGCCTCTGGCAACGCCACGGGCCGTGGCCGTGCGCCCCGCCAACGGCACCTGCCGGCCGCGCCCGTATAAGGCCGCCCCCCGAGCCTTCTCTTGTCTCCAACTGCTCTCTCTCCCTCCCGTGCACGCCCAGACCAACCCACTCCTCCTCCCGTGCCTTCTCCCTCATCCTCTGCCGCCATTGCCGCCTCGGACCCCTGCTCAAATTCAAGCCGCCCCGGCCTCCCTTCCTCCTCTGAACCGGTCCGTGGCACCCTCCAAGCCTCCACGAACCTCCCCAACACCTTAAGCCCCCCCTCCACAGCCAAAGCTGGCGCCACCACCAAGCCACCGCCGCCATCCGCTGGACCCGAAGCCGTGCTCAACTCCGAGCATCGGCGCGTGCATACAGCACATGGACAGGTGCGCCTCGTCGCACTGAGTCCGCCGGTGTGCCGGGCACCGCCGGAGGTGGCCCGCGCCGCCCGGGAGAGCATCGGTGCCCACTTGGCCTCCCCTTCAAGCGGGAGGTAGGCGATGGCCTGAGCGCTGGGCCCCGCGCGTTAGCGACCCAGCGGCTGGGGCCCGCCGTTTAAGTAGAGACGGGCCGGGAGAAATGCGCCTCCGACGTTACCCCTCCTCACCCGCGCGTCTGAGCCACAGGGCCGGCCCACTGCTAAACTGCGCCCAGCGCGCTGTATAAGGGTAAAGTCCTTTTCCTTTCCTTTTTCTTTTCCAGATAGCTTCAAAACTCTCTAGAGAATTCAAATAGTGTCCAAATTTGATGAATCAAATTTCTACTGACTCCATAAGTCAAGTCCTAATTAATGGGACGCAGTGGACATTTTTGTTGTTCTTGGTTTTCACTGGACACTTAGAAATTGTCATTTATCCACATAAGTCCACTTCAAAAATCCAAATTATATTCATTTCAACTCCAAATCCAGTGAAACCAATTTCTAAATGTTTCTAAAATCATGCCTGATTTAATGGGTAATTTTACTCATTTTTATAAAAAGGCATTCTGTAGACAACTTGCAGATCCATTAAATCCCTTGTTCCATCATATCAAATGTTTAGAAATATCCATTGATCCACTTCCAATGAAATCACCTTGGTCATTCCTCATATGACCAGAGGCATCCTAGAAAAGTCCAACTCACATTTTTAGAGCACTTTTATTTTTGCCTGGTCGTGTTGCTTATTATGGTTGTTTTCGATGATAGTTGACGAAGTAGACGAAATGCTCGGAGTTTGACCAGAGATATTTGAAGACCTCGAAGACTTTGTTAAAACAGGCAAGCAGCCCTTTGACCATGTCTATGAAACCCTTTTTATGCATGTCATATAGCACCATATTGTTATTACAACGGAATCATGATGAGGTGGTAACCACTTTGATGGGTTGCCTCCGTTACTTCCTTGTTGATACTTGCATTATGCATGACCCTACCATCCTATGAGGGTTATGCTGGTGGGAGTAGATAGGATGCTATAGTAGTGTCTGCGCAAATGGGACGGGAATATGCATGGTGATGGAGGCAGAGTACTTTCAAAATACTTTTCGAAAACCCGTCGGGTGCCACTTATGCCCGAGGGAGATAATGAGATGGGTAACCACTTGATGACGAAGTGGTGTACCGAGGCAAGTGTGAGTGTTGCTTTCAAAAATGGATTGGTTTAAGTTGCGACCGTTATTCCAACCTTACATGCGCAACCACTCTACCCTTATATGGGAAAGGGCATTATTGATTACCTAGGCCGATACTAGCTTGGAGCCCGCATTACTAGTGATGGGGGAGAGTTGGTTCTCTCTCTCGGGACGGGGTCGTGCCAGGTAGGGCGGCCATGACTGTTTTCACAGGGTACCGGATACACCGTTGTGTCCCCTCTCGGATATTACGATCTCGAGTGAGTCTCGTATGATGTACATCATGAGGATATGGAACAACAAGTGGACTCCTTGTTATTGTCGTCTAGGGAAAGATAGTGATCGGGTGCTTACCCCGGGTACTTGAGGTATCGCGGGTCGTGGATGACACGGAAGTTCCCCGAATCTTGTGGGTAAAGTGTGCAACCTCTGCAGAGTGTAAAACTATTCGAATAGCCGTGTCCACGGTCAAGGACAGTTGGGTAACCGCTCTTGGGCTACGTCCATATGTTTCTGAAAAACAACATAGTTTGGTGATATTGATGATGCGACTCGTGAGGAAGTCACGATGAGCTTGAGCATGAGTTGTTTATAACTCTTTCTCGATGTTGATGTCTGTAACCTCCTGATACTTGTTGCAGACACATTCATGTCCTAATTAAATGTTGATCATACTTGCATGAGAAAAACTAGCTTTCCGCAAAAATGCCAATTTAGCAGCAGAGCCTTGCATAATTATTTTGTTATCACTCTTGGGTTGCTTGCGAGTACATTCAAACGTACTCACTGGCTTGTCCCTGGCTATTTACTTGGCCAGGCTTGAAAGAGCAGGTATATGAAGAAGAGACTTTGGTGACGATCGTGTGAGCTAGGACGCTTCCCAGTTAGAATGCATGTAGGGTTAAGGCAGATGGCATGGGTCCAAGTTGTTATTGAAGATTTCCGCTGTGATGATACACTCAAGACTTGACCATAATGGTCCTACTTGTGTAAAACGGTATGTATGGATATAAGACTCTTGTTATTCAGCTTTTGTGTGTTCAGTGAGCATTGATCTCTGGGATCACTGTACACGTGCATTCGGTGATCTCGACTTATGAGTCGGGGTCCCCACAGAGCTAGTATGAGAGCCATCCTGACTTTAGGAAGCCTTAGTTAGCATGGTCGTTAGTTAGGGTAAAGTTATTTTCAAAACTATTACTAATTTTCAAAACTATCTATACATCTCTTCCCCTTCTGAGTTTTTCGAAAACTAAGATATACTTTCCTCTTCCCCTTCAAAACTATTGCAAACGGTCGCTAGCACCCTCAAGCCCTTGACCACGGGATTCCTTGTAATCCTCGTGGATAGCCTAGAAGGAGTACACCTTGCCAAACACTCACCCACCTCTTTTGAACCCAAGATTCATGACACCACAACAAGACAATGCCAATAGAAGATACGCCTTTGAAAAATGAGGACATCAAGACCCAGAGGATGGTGACACCTTTGAATTTACCCTAGGATGATGCTACCTTGGCCTATGATGATCAGGGCATGGGATATGCAAGATCATGATATACATCGCTAGTAGAGCAACCCTGTCCTTATCATTGTTGCATCGGCAACCACCGGTGGATGAGAACCTAGCCATTTGGTCCGCCTCACTATAGTGAGCAGGAAAACGGTTCCCTTCATCCCCCGCTCTCGGTGACGATACTGGCAACAGTGTATCCGGCAGATTGGACCTCTACTATGCCTTGTTAGTGTCATTACATAAAGGATTGCCTACCTGGTACACTCGATGCCTTAGAAGGCAAAAGGGATCGTCATGATTAAGAAGACAAGAGGAGACCATGTCAATGCCAGCTACAAGGAGCCACCTTCACCCCATCACTCCAACAGGCGAGAAGTTGTTGAAGACTCTTCAAGCTCAACCGGGATTTTTTCATCGAACAACTACAAGAGACGTAGCAACACCTGAGGAAAACCCAAAAGACTGCAAGAGGCACGAAGTAAAGCACGACTACTTAGTCCGAGAACCCCTAGGGTAGGATGAGTCGTGTACCCCCTATGCGCAGTCGGGTCTGTATGATGGTTCAAATAGAACCATGACTGTGTGTTGCTTGTTTTTATTTGTTTGTGTTTTTATATAGGTCGCACCTTTTCCCTGGGCGACAAGTATGCGACTATATCACCTTCCTTACCTTTCTTCTTCTGTTTGGCCCTTTTTGCACCTGTTTGTTTGCACTTGCACTATAGAACCCCCTTTAGGCATTCCCCTCCTCTATGCTAATTTTCCCTCTCATCTCTTTCCTCAAGTGAAGACAAGCAAGACAATATGCACCAAGGATTCCACCTCGGCGACCAACAAGCACTGAAGACTTTTGCTACAACCTCCTCGACCAAGTACAACCCCGTATGTTTACACCTCAAGACTAGAACCCTATCCCTAGACCCTACAGGACTTCATGAGATACCCCAACTTGAAACCTTAACCATGAGCTTAACCTACGGAATCACAAGAGAACAAGTTAAGATGCAGTAAGCCTTGCTTATCACTGGGTTCATTATGGAATTAATGGGCATAGTGAACGAGCACATTATCTTCCTAAGATAGCACCAGAACTGACGATGCCATAGGGAGGACCAATCTGAGGATATAGGAATAGAGGACAAATGACTTGATGAGTTTATATCAATGACTTGTGGAAATATATGAGACTATTTGGTGGATTATGAGGCTTTGATGATGGTAGATGAACTTGGTGGGAT